>NC_133488.1:2650508-2702172 GCF_025370935.1 Choristoneura fumiferana | reverse complement strand
ATGAGTTTATATTATAGTTTATCTTGGCCGTATTACTCGAGGGCACAGGCTTTCGTCCAGAATGAGAGGGCTTGGACCATAGTTTCCATGTTGGCCCATTTAGAGCCAAGTTAGAGTTGCGAAACAAATTTTATAAAATTTAAATCAGATCACTACGGTAATAGGTAGGCATAAAACTTCAAACAATTAAACAATTTTGAGATTGGCCACAATTGGCGATGTTATTGGTAAACGTTAATAAAAGTACAAACATGATGGAAATGGAACCGTTATTTTTAAAGTCGGTTAATAATCAACTAGGGTATAATAATCATAATCACACACATTTCAAAGAAAGATACAAGAATAACTGAGTTGACTTGATTTTAAAAGATACAAGAAAAACACAGTAAGTACCTATTTTGTGTACGGTTCACTGCTAAATGGATTTTTATAATACTTTACTCGTACTTTAAGGTTTTTTTTTATCAATAACAATATATCATTTTATAATGCACTGAATGTCCATTTAGAATAGACCAACACATTAACAATCACTTGACCAAGGAACAGTAGTACAGGACTATGCTCAACTCTGCCATATCATATATTAATATATAATCGATTAGTGTGCGCTATATGTCACAATCATAATAACATTCATGCCCTTATTTAAATAACGCGTTACTCAGAACCATAAATATCAATTGGTATGACTGAAATGACCATAAAATTCAATTTATGTTAATCGCACAGAGTAACGCTCGTTTAACAGAATCTACTCGTACATACATTTGTATGTATATTGAAATGGTGTGAAATGTTTTTGTGGTAATGAACGCATTATTGCGAGTACGGACGGATTAAATTAAATAATAAGCCTTTTAGTGTTTCACTGTTGATCGGAATTGGATAAATTGAAACAGGATATTTGTGTTATTTTTATCAGAAATAAGTTTTCATTGAATGTGATGAATCGAATTTTCCGATATCAGATCCTTTATTTTATGTTTTTTAGTTGCGAATAAGTATTATTAACAGTTTGTTGCCGATCGATACTCATTGCTAAAGGTGCTGCCGATTTGCCCATAGTAGTCAAGATGTTACCAAGAATGTGTTTGAGATGATTTCATTCTGTTAAAACTTCTGAGAGTACAAACAATGTAACCTTACCTCGTATTTGTTTATTTGAAGTTTTGGAATAGCTTTTTCAACTACTAATCTAATGATTCTTACGAAACTTTGCGAACACATTTGATTACATTGATGATAATTTGATTTTAATTTGTCTGATGTTGTACCTTGTTAAGAGATGGACCATGGAGCTCTTATAGTAACCCCCTTGTGTTTGGGTTCACTTTTCTTGCTTTTAAACTGAGCAGAGCAACTAAACAAAGATGCTACGTGGGAGTTTGAAAGGACAAACAAAACTATGATTACGAAAAATATTGTTGATTAAAAGTTGTATAAAGAAGTTCTAGAAAGTGTAGGATTTAGTCCAGATTATTATTTCTACTTTTTAGTTTAGTTGATTATTTAAAATAAGATAGTCGAAAATATTTTACCCATTCTTATTCTTTTATAACGCGAATACAGTGCTTAGCTGAAATGTGCTAAGACTGACTTATTATGCTAACTTTAATCTGAAAAGTGGTTCCCAATCTTACGATACAAAGTATAAATAGTAGTGCTAATGTTTATTGCGGTTGGCCAGTCGAAAACGAAATTTAGAATACGAAATTTACGACTCAAAGCGACTTGGGTGTTAAAACATTCGAACGTCCATAATATGGCAGATAGATTGTTGGTGTAACAGAGAAGCTGCAGGCAAAAGGTTAGTTTTTTATGGCTATTGCAAGTATTGCAACTTACTTTGTTACAAATGTTGCATTGTACAATCGAGCATTCAATTTATATTTTCATTCAAACTATCATCATTCATCCCTTGAACTTCTCCTATTTAGTTTTTTTAAAATGATTTTTTGCACACTTTAGACACTTATTATATTATCCTCAGATGCGCAGAACCATGTTAAAAAAATGGCAATTTTAATTTCCTATTGTTTAAATTTTGACTTTAATATTTGCACGATATAATTGTGCGAATTGCCATTAAAACACATGTTTAAAATGCATCAAATTTTTCACTTTTATAACTTCACCCAATTTAAGTGATTTGCATTGATATTAATTTCAATAATTTACATGCTCCATTTAATGTATGTACTGAAAATGATGATCTATGTTGTTGAATTAATAAATTAATAAATATTATTTAATAAAAAACTTTTATAACTTACCCAATTTAGTATTTTTTTAAAATTTGGTACGTATTGACTGAAAATGAAAAAAAATACGAAATTTTTATTATTTTTCGTAGTTAAATCAACGATGTTTTTAATGGTACTTGATACGTAATTTCGTACCTACTCATTGAAAATATTTAAACAAAAATTAAGTTAAGAAGACGAATCGCAAAAAAAATTACCACAGTAAAATCATCTGCCTGATATAATCGATGTTCTCTACTTCGCATATTGTATCCACATTTTACAAAATGCGGAAAATCGTAAAACCGAACGAGTCCATGAAACAATGGCCACCGCCACCGCAACCGCGGTCCGCGCCCGCACCGCTGGCGCAACGGAACGGTCGTAGTGGTCAGACATAAGTAGAGAACCTATAGATGTATGTATACAGGGTGGCCCAATTATATCGGTCAGTATGGGAAAGTCTGAAACTATACGACATACGAAAATTTCTTCTTAGGAACCATGACATCGATTTTAATAACAAGAAAAACTGCATTCATGCATTTAAAAAAAACCTGTACTCAGCTCGGGGATCGGACCCGGTTGTTTTGAAAAAAAAAAAAACTTACACTACTTCTATTTAGATATCGATTGTAATAAAATGCATTGTTTTCACATACTTTAATTTATTTTAGTAGGTGTTCGAAGTGGCCACCGTTTTTTTCAATACACTGTTCAACACGGTTAGGTAACGATCTTATTGTTGCATTTTGTATCTTGACATGGTGAATTGGCGTTAAAATTGACTCAATGGCTGCTTTAAGGTCTTCAACGGTATCATAGCTTGTTTTGTATACTTCATTTTTCACGTAACCCCACAAGAAATAATCAAGAGGCATGCATTTTATTCATTTTAGACATAATGTTTCATGGACACATTTACTTCTTAAGACGTACACAATCGATATCTAAATAGAAATAGTGTAAGTTTTTTTTTTCAAAACAACCGGGTTCGATTCCCGAGCTGAGTACAGGTTTTTTTTTAAATGCATGAATGCAGTTTTTCTTGTTATTAAAATCGATGTCATGGTTCCTAAGAAGAAATTTTCGTTTGTCGTATAGTTTCAGACTTTCCCATACTGACCGATATAAATGGGCCACCCTGTGTATAAGTATTTTAAGCCGGGTCTCCACTGAGTGAGTCGCGGAGTGAGGCAAGTGCATGAGGCATGATTTTGTTTGATACAGGGCTCAAATCGCACCGAAAATGGCTGCCGCGCGAGTCGTTACATTTTTTCACGTGAAAATTGTCGTATCGTCCGTGCGATGGGAACGCGCTCCGGCCGCATTTACGAGGACCTTTAGCGTTATGCAATGCAATGTTTATGACCCGCCGATACGTGCATATTGTATGCATTTTCGTGTTGTTAAATATTAAGAAAATCGATATTGATACCTGTCTGTATTATGAAGAGTTCAAAGAGTTTGACAGCGTAGTCCTTTGTGTACAAAAAATTCAAGGAAATTTACTTAAGAAAGAAGTCCATAGGTCAATAAATAAATAAGTAGGTAGAACAAATTAAAATTATTCCTCTTTTATATAGTTTTAATTAAGTTTGAATTAATTAATAAATAAAATAGTAAATATCATGGGACACTTCACACCAATTGACCTTGTCTCAAACTAAGCAAAGCTTGTAGTATGGATACTAGGCAACATACTTAGATAGATAATTACATACTTAATACTTAAATACATATAGTATTATAAGCTAAGTAGTGTATAACAATCGTGACCATTATACCGTACCAGAGGGTGCATATTAAGCTATAAACAAGAATAAATTCTTGTTAAGGTTCCGGAGGTTTTTTTCGTAGTTAGGGTACAGTTAGCATCATAAGTAGCTGTACACTTTCGTACTTTGTCGTTTTACAGCCATTGAGTATAAAAAGTGATCTGCTACTTTTAATGCTGACTGTACATACATAAAATTACTAATAAATACTAAATTGTAAAAAAAAAAATATTTAACATGCGATAAGACCGCCTCGTGTCCCGCATTTTTTTTTTGTAGATTTATTTTATTGTAGTGATTCGTGGTGTTCAAGAAATAATATTTGCATTGATTATGTGCCATAGGTTGTATTATAAAGTATATTATGATAATTTATTGAATCAGGCGTTATTTTTCATGCATTGCTAATACGATTATAAATATTTCGTTTTATTAAGTAAGTTATTTTGATTTATTTGATTGATTTTTAGTTTTATACAAATTAATAATTATTAAAAAAATACATGGACACTTTTACGTTTGTGGCTGTTTAGGCCGGATTGCCTTGGTCTTAGACGAAGATTTTACTTTATGCACTAGAGCATAAAAAGTCATTTTATGTCGCCTAGATCCAGTATAAACATGAACTTTACGAGCATGAGAAGTGAAAAAAGAATTTATTTGAAGGTCGCGGGTGAGCAAAGAAGTACTTTTATTTCATTTATATTATGATAGTTTTGTAGGATAACTGTAGCTGTAGTCCTACGAATCGGCGCACGAGTTGATTGGACGCAGGAGCTCATTACACTTATCAGCGCCATTAACCCAGTACGCATGCGCGAGTTGATATTTCACCATAGGTGATTGCCCACCCATGCACCTAAATAAATTACCTACACTACCTAATCATCATCATCATCATGTAAGCCGAAAGACGGCCACTGCTGGACATACCAAGACTCTCCACTCAGACCGGTCTTGTGCTTTCCGCATCCACCGCGATCCCGCGATCTTAACCAGGTCGTATAGAATCAGAAATGATGATATCCGCAGTAGAACTAAGGTTACCGACATAGCCCGAAGAATTGCGATACTGAAGCGGCAGTGGGCGGGGCACATTGCTCGCAGGACTGATGGCCGATGGCGTCAGAAGGTCCTCGAATGGCGTCCGCGGACCGGGAGACGAGCTGTCGGTAGGCCTCTAACGAAATGGAGCGACGACACTACCTAATACCTTATTTACTCGTAAATTTCATAAGGGTAATTACATAAGGTTTAAAATAACTAGTATTTAGTCAACCATCTGTTGTTGTTAGGTCTCTGACGCTCGTGATAGCATTCACCATATTTTCTACCCTCGTCTTAAACCGTGTGACAGAAAGAAATCTAAAAACCGCCCAAGTGCGAGTCTGATTCGCGCACGAAGGGTTCCGTACCATTATGTACACAACATTAGACATTAGCAAAAAAACACGTTTGTTGTATGGGAGCCCCCTTAAATATTTATTTCATTTTAATTTCTTTATGTATTTTTAAAGTATAATTATACACGACTAAATATTCTATGAATATTTCAAGCGTCTACTTGTTGCCGTTATTAATATCGAGCAAAAAACGGCTAAAAATCACGTTTGTTGTATGGGAGCTCTCCTTAGATATTTATTTATTGTTTTTAGTTTTTTTTTGTTATAGAAGCAACAGAAATACTATAATCTGAGAAAATTTCTACGTCTAGCTATCACGGTTCATGAGACAGACGGACAGCGAAGTCTTAGTAATAAGGTTTCCGTTTTTAGTCTTTAGGTACGGAACCCTAAAAACGATCGTGATTCCAAGTGTGTTAGACGATAAGGCCCTGTTCACATTATTCCTGTTAAACCGTTCCAGTAGCGTTACATTGCGGGGTCACAATCCAAACGAGTTATACAAGATTCCTATCAAAGAGTGCATGTAAATACAATAGATATTAAATAATTGAATACAATTTCTTTAATTAAGTTAGGTAGGTAGGTTATTCGCTTACTATGTCTGGTGTACAATAAAGAGTCTTTGTATTGTATTGTATTGTATTGTTAGGCTTCAACTCGACTCCCCATCGTTTAAATTGATTATCTGTAGCCGAAACTCTCTTTATTCTAAGTTTTGTAAACCTGACAACTGTAATATATATTATTATTGTTTAAAATTTTATCTTATTTTTGTAAAATTAACATATAATACCTACCTAAATATAATGATGACTGTGGATAATTCACTGTGTACATAAATGTTAAATACGCACTCCGAATTCCGATAGGATATGCTAGATACTAAGTAGGTACTGTTATATTGACGACAGGCCTAGTGGTTAGAGAACCTGACTACGAAGCTTGAATTGGGTTCGATTCCCGTGTCGGGGCAGATATATGTATGAAAAATACGTTGTTTGTTCTCGGGTCTTGGGTGTTTAGTATGTATCGTATCTATATCTATATAATTATATTTATCCGTTGCTTAGTACCCATAACACAAGCTTTGCTAAGCTTACTTTGGGACTAGGTCAATTGGTGTGAATTGTCCCGTGATATTTATTTATTTATAATTATATTCCACCTGTTGTAAACATATTCAGTGAATAAATAAATTATCATTCATTCATTCATTCAAGACCGAGTGTCATGCTACTGGAACGGTTTTACTGGAATCATGTGAACAAGGCCTAAGGCTCTATTCTACGTAAGGTACACGCATAGCGACGGTTTTATACTCCTAAACGAACTAAACGAGCCAGCTTTGTGCACTGTGCCGTGTTCTTGACACATGCATGTTAGGGACGGTGGACACATACTAATGCGGCCGAGGGGGCTATTCCGACACGCTGACTATACACACATCAAAAAGTGTCGGGATACTCATTACCCCTAGATAAATTTGATATGGTCTCCTGTCTGTTCCTCTACCTTGCTTGCTTGCTTGCGTGGGAACTACGGCCCCAGTTCTCTCATTTTGAGTAGAGGCCTGTATCCAGCCAGTGGGACGTTTATGGGCTGGCATGATGATGATTTGACGACTTTTTTATTATTATTTTTTTTTCGACTGGATGGCAAACGAGCAAGTGGGTCTCTTGATGGTAAGAGATCACAACCGGCTATAAACATCTGCAACACTAGAGGTATTGCAGATGCTTTGCTAACCTAAAGGCCTAAGATGGGATACCTCAAGTGCCAGTAATTTCACCGGCTGTCTTACTCTCCACGCCGAAATACAACAGTGCAAGCACTGCTGCTTCACGGCAAGATTAGCGAACAAGATGGTGGTAGCAATCCGGGCGGACCTTGCACATGGTCCTACCACCTGCAAAAATTTGATTTGCTATGGCAGCTGGCATTAAAATTGTTATAAAACCGATATTACCCATTATGAGACGAATATTTGACATGACTGTGATAGACATAAAGAAGATCCATGAAGGCTTCAACTGGGGGCAAACACGGATAGAAAAAACAACAACAACAAATAAATTATTAATATTATTATTATAAAAATAAATTTTAAAGTCGCCCTATAGTTGAAAGTCACTTTGGTTTACGATAATCTTTTAGAAGGCATTAAAGCGTGCGACATTAAGCTACGGCCTCTAGAATCGCCCCCTCGGTTCAACGCAACGCTCAAGGTTAACTAGCACTAACTGCGTATTTTTAAGCCTAGTCTTTAGTTACAGCAAATTGCAGTAACAGTCCTTTTCGCCTGGCTCGTTAAGCATGAATTATGGACGACGGTTTGGACTTTTTCGGAATTTACATCGCCAAAGAATAATTACACTTTGCGTCTATAATTTATGTAAATTTATGGAAATGTGGTTTTCATTTAGTTATTAATAATGTAGGGATAGACTTTAATAAAGAAATGTCTCTTCAGGCTGCTCTTAGGCCTGGGGATCGTAGTCCGAAAGAGCGTCAGAAAATTGTATTTAAGCTACCGAGTTGAGAAACTTCAATAGTGTGATGCAGGGTGTCGCAGTTGTTCTGTGTGACGACTAGATGGCGCTAGGAGTCACAACAATATCAGCATCATCATCATCATCAGCCTACAGCAGCCCACTGCTGGACATAGGCCTCTTCCATGGCGCGCGACAACACTCTATCTTCGCCCCTCGCTTAAGAGGGTCGCTGGCGGCGGATGGATGCGAGCAGGGGCTGAAGACAGTGTTGTGGCTACAATTACAAAACTCAAGTATTGAGTATTTGTATAAAAAAGGCTATTTAAATATTTGAAATAATAACTGAGACCACAAAATTAATACGAGTATAACTAGGCTAATGTATGAAAAAACTAATCCTTAGAGAAAACTGAATAGCGTATCAGGGTGGGACGTTTTTGTAATCAGTTTCGCTGATTACTTTGGCAGACGTATGGAATATCAATATGACATCAGTATACACAAAGTTTTCACTAGTGATTAAGTATCTTTGACTTCACATTATTATTATAGCTGCTTTTTTAAATTATATATGCATAATACAATAACTCAATATCCTCTCCATTCCGTTCCATAGTGGCTCTTTCCTCGGTCAACTTAAATACCAATGTATTGTAAGTAAATGAAAATTACCATGCAACGAGTAAACGCAGTCAACCTTATGGTCACCCTGCCAAATAGCAGCTTCTCGGTTATATTTGTAAAATATAGATTTTTAGGCTTAGAATAGGTACGTTAGTTTTGGTGTTTTTTCTTTTTTATATTCGCAACATCCAAATCATTGCCTAGTCCCAAGGCAAGCAATGAAATAAATTTTGTTGTTGAACCAAACGTTGGTAACTGGAAATAAACGCCTTCTTATTTTTCCATTTTATTTACTTAAGCATTCGTATAGTAATCTTATTAAAAGATTTGTATTCGAGAATATACTTCCAAGTACTCAAAGATAACGTTTTTTCGTGAAAAAGAGAAATATATAGAGGATTATTGTGTGAAACGAAAATAATACGTTTACACGTTTTTGTTCAATTTATTGGACATTTAAACGTACTATGTGTGCGGTAATGATTTTCTTTGTTCGTGTATTTGTTTTGCTTAAAACGATGTTGTTTCAGCTGTTGTTTGTGAAAAACATATTAAAGTATAGTCACCAGCACCTGTATCTGACACAGCAAAGCGTGCATAAATATTTATCTGATACGATAACATTCTAAATTGTTCAAAAAAAATTCAAATAAATTATTCTAAATTGTTAAAAAAATGAAAGGGGGGGTAGGAGGGTGAAAATACTTTAAAAACTATCTCGTACCAACCAGTTAATTATACCTACAAAAAAAACATAATAATCGATCCAGCCGTATCGAAGTAGTTACATCACAAATACCGCGCGTGACGCGAAATTTTTATATACTTATTACATAAATATCACGAAATATAAATAAATATCACGGGACAATTCACACCAATTGACCTAGTCCCAAAGTAAGCTTAGCAAAGCTTGTGTTATGGGTACTAAGCAACGGATAAATATGATTATATAGATATAGATACATACTTAAATACATATTAAACACCCAAGACCCGAGAACAAACATTCGTATTTTTCATACAAATATCTGCCCCGACACGGGAATCGAACCCGGGGCCTCAAGCTTCGTAGTCAGGTTCTCTAACCACTAGGCCATCTGGTCGTCTATTACATAGATTTTGCGGCAATTGCAATTTTTAACGTACAATCATTTCTTCTACACAAATTATGTTTGTGTCTTTAATGAGATACTAGCTTTTGACCGGGGCTCTGTCCGCGAAGGAATATATAAAAATCAACCTTCAATATTATCTCCTTAACCACCGCGCCAACATTTCATCCCTGTTCCACCCTTTCAGGGTTGACTTGTCAGTTGTTTTAAGGTTTTTTGTTTGTTGAATTTTATAACTCTTAAAAGGTATTCATATATTTAATAAAATTCGCATTTTTAAATTAGTAAGATAAATATTCTCTTAACGTTACATAAATTATTCAAAATACATGTTTTGAAACTCAAAAACCACTATATTTCTATATTATTATTATGTTTTCGATGCCTTCATGTACTAGGGCGCCCGAACCCGCCAGAAGCTACCACAAACTCGTTTTGAGGTATGAAAGTACAAACAATAAGAGTATAAGTACACAGCGCTGGAAACTGCATGGTCATCAAATCGGTTTTGAATTCATCAAGCGCGAGTCGCACAAGCAATCAGGTTTGGAAACTTTACGACGTTGATTCTGGAGATGTGATATCGATCAACCCTATAGGGTTGATTGGGATCACGTTGTGTATATGTCGGCGGCCGATCGTAAAATCCGCCAGATCACGAAATTCCTAGGCATATAGAATAGAATAGAACAGAATAGAAAATATTTATTTTTGAACAACTACGAGTAGGTACAATAATACAGCTAAACAAAACAATAACATATACATATGCAGTTGATACAAAAAAAGGACACCCCTGTGCCACGACGCTGATTTTCAGTGGGTCCACAGTAACTTAAAACTAAACCAAGTTAGACAAACACAAGATGATACATGACATACAATTAAACCTAAAAAGAGAGAATAGTGACACACATTACGCAGAGCTTACAGGCAAAAACAAAATTGGAAACAATCACAAAAGTACCAAAAAATTAAATACAATAGGCAATCATACACAATTACACAAAACAATTACAACAATAAACAAAACAATTAGACAAAAGCCGGCCAGGCTAGGCAGAAGAAAGCTGTTCATTAAAGGTGGAGTTTTAATTTCTTTTTAAATGTGAACAATGAACTGATATGAAATATCATGAAATGGCGCCATTTCGTGATATGCCTAAAAGTTGGCCAGGCATATCACGATGTGCCTGAGAAACAATACGGCAGATCGATTGGAGCAACGCATTCGTCGATATTCCTAGCTCTATACCGGGCACATCGTGATATGAGTATGCCGAAAAAAAGAAAAATTTAGGTACGACGAGCGAAGCTAGTAGTGGTTAGTATGAATTGTGTCCACAACACACGAGCCGAGCGAGCGAAGCGAGCGTGCCGCGGCAGCGACCGGCGAAGTGCCAGAATCGATATGGCGGTCTTTCAAGATATGCCTAGGAATTTCATGATCTGCCTAAACGTCACTAGGCAAATCGTTAAACGGTGAGTTTTGAACGATCTGGCGGATGTCCCTTAGCCAATTCATGAAATGGCGCGATTTCACGATATGCCTAGGAATTTCGTGATCTGGCGGATTTTACGATCGGCCGCTGACATATACACAACTCAGCAGGTGTACCTCAAAGTCAAAGTCAAAGTCAAAATATCTTTATTCAATTTAGGCTACAACAAGCACTTATGAATGTCAAAAAAAATCTACCACCGGTTCGGAAAAACCTCTTGCTGAGAAGATCCGGCAAGAAACTCACGAGGTATATATATTTTTTTTAAAACAGATTTACAATATTATTAAATGACATGTAGGGGAGAGCAGGTAGGCTTCGTACAGAGGGAGCATTCGTACAGTAGTCATATCTCCACTACCAAAACACATTGATGCGATTGTATTTGTGTGCGTGACTCCCACTCACACGTATAGGCTGACCGCGGAGCGGAGCGGCACTGCGGCGGCCAGCTTCGTCAGGGCAGATCGAAACGTGTTTTCGCTCCACATAAGTAATTTTTGGATTCAGTTTTGAATGCGTTTATCTCTAATAACTTTTTCTCAAATCGCTTACGTTATTATCCATGGGTTATATGTTAATGCTCTAGTTTTTCGTGTTAACGTTATTTTTGACATAATCTTAACGGGTATTTTTATTGTGATTTAATTTGTTGCTTTTTTGTGTTGGGGTGCCTTCGTTCATTGATGAGTGGGGTAGATTCGTACTGTACGAATGTACCCCGCGTTAATATTTATGTTTTTTTTTATTGTTTCCGAGTCATGCCTCGAATATACGTAAATAAAAAAACCGGCAAAGTGCGAGTCGGACTCGCGCACAAAGGGTTCCGTACCATTATCTACTCAACATTAGACGTTTTTTTTATTTTTTTATTCTTAAAGGGATTATACAAGTAAAAATTCTGTGAATATTTCAAGCTTCTACCTGTTGCCGCTATTAATATCAAGCAAAAACACAGTAAAACAATCACGTTTGTTGTATGGGAGCCCCCCTTAAATATTTATTTTATTCTGTTTTTAGTACTTATTGTTATAGCGGCTACAGTAATACATAATCTGTGAAAATTTTAAGTGTAACTATTACGACTCAAGACAGACAGAGCCCTGTGACGGACGGACGGACAGACAGACAGCGGAGTCTCAGTAATAGAGTTACATTGATACCTTTTGGGTACGGAACCCTAAAAAGGGAACTCGAACAGAGCAGGTAGACGAAGAAACAATGAAATCTGGTATGCAGGAGGTGTTAGACAAAACCTTGTCTATTAGAAAAGCTGGTCAAAAATACGGTATCAAATCTACAACACTTGAAACTCGCTTAGAAAAGTTCCACAAGAAAACAGTTCCTGAAAACGATGGTAGGTACAATCCCAAAGCATGTGTTTAGCTCGAAAATTTGCGTCGAATCAAGTATTACGACTGATGAAGAGGATGCTTTGAACAACAACATCACAGGGTGTTCTAAAGTATTATTTAGACTAAGCAATTAATAAAAAAACTGAGATTTTGATTAAGACTGAATTATAATATGATTCTGTGTTATTTTCGACCTCATTAAATATTTGTAGTTTGTATAAATTGCTATTTTGTTACTCTGTACGGAGGCTCCCCACTATGTACGAATGTGCCTTCCACCGTGTACGAAGCTACCCCGAGCGTGAGGTGCTTTCGTACGTTTCTCATTTTTTGGGAAAACAGTCACAACTTTGAAATGTTGCCATTTGGCAACTCTAACGAATACTACTATGGTAACTAGATATATAGGCAATGTGGTAGTATTTCAATTATTTTGAAATTAGTTACTGGTTAATTTTTACAAGGCCTAGAGTAAAAAGTGTACGAATCCTACCTGCTCTCCCCTATACATCACAAGTATTTAACACACACTTTATTTTTAACACAGTAGGTTCGCTATTTGAAGGGATCGCTAATGCGGATCGGAATTATTCCAAATATCCCTGTCCATGATATAATCATTAACTTTATAATACGCCTTTGATATTAATGTCTTCTTGACAATAGATCTGATAGATTTTGTATCCGTTTCATTTATAATATTTTTTGGAATTTTATTATAAAAACGTATACAATCAACCCTGTAGGGTTGGTTAAAATCATTTCCTATAAACACAACTCATGTATACACAAATTGGTTCCACTCATAACAACAACTTAAACATTCATAGTGTCATTTAGATAATGAACTGGGGCGGTTACACCGAAATTCGAAAATCGCAGTGCGTAATGTACGCCCACGCTCACTCTCGTATTCAATCACGTCAGTGTGAGCGGGACAGTACGCTACAAAATTGGAATTATTAACTTCTTAGTATTGGGTAGAGGAATGGGAGTGTTTAGCTCATAAAATAAAAACCATTAATATTTATTTTACATCGCGTATTTACACCGCCGCCGCTCACTAAACATCCCGCGCGTTTGATAAGAACTAAATGCCTGGTACTACCACAAAGTACTACCACGAAACTCAGTCCGCGCGGTGACAAGCGACGCGCGTCATACAGTTTGCGATACTTAGTTAAGCGACAGTTTAGCCTCTAGCCTAGCGCTACGCCTCAGCGAATTGTTTAGAAAAATGCACATGACGAAGAAGTTCTTTTTATTTTAAGATTTTCTTTATTTCTGGTGTTGACGCACTTAAGTTGGTTTTATCTACATTTTCCGACTTCAAACTGGCCGGTCGTAAAATCCTGCTTGGTCATGAAATTGTCGTTTTTGAAGTCCCAATAAAAGTTGCTAAATAAACATCCTGTGTTTTGTTTGTTATAGACCAATTTGATATTTGCGGAATTTTCAGTCTTTCTGGGGTTTTATTCGTTAAGATTGATTTAATATCGAAGATATAATATACTTAAGATTTTGATAGAATCTTTTGATAGTGCATTTTCATACCAAAACCGTGAACATCAAAAGCTATAAGGTTGGCACTTCCGTTGGTAGGTAGGTGGTAGAAAGGAAAAAAAACCGGTCAAGTGCAAGTCGCACTCGCGCACCGAGGGTTCCGTACAAACCTGTAGGTAGTAACTTTAAAATTATTAAAAATATTTTTATTATAATATGATGTAACTAAAAATTTACGGTTTACGCACGTAAAGCACGTTTACGTTGCTTCGTATCAAATTTCAAGATTCTGAGTTCACGGGAAGTACCCTGCAGGTTTTGATTCCCTTGCGAGTTTCAAAAAATTTCGGAAATTTGCGGAATAAACGAATTGTGTATTGGCTTAGAAGTTTGAGTTTTTCACAGCTCCAAGGGACAGTAGACCTGAGTATTTGATAGAAATTTCAGCTTGATACCTCCACGCGTTCCTGAGAAAAAGAGCCTTGATAGACGGACGGACGGACAACAAAGTGATCCTATAAGGGTTCCGTTTTTTCCTTTCGAGGTACGGAACCCTAAAAAATTAGGGAATCGCAAAAAATAATTGATTTGTAATAGGGATACTGTTTTTAATTAATTTTTTGCTGGCTTCGTTTGTACGGAATTATCATGGCACGATTCTGACTTATTTATTAGTCTTATTACTGTCACTTCGCTGCCCGTCTCTCTATCTGTCTGTCACAGGGTTATATCACGAGAACCGTACGATAGACAACTGCAATTTACATATTAATGTAATGTGTAACTATTTCGGTTGCCGCTAGAACAGCAAATTATAAAAACTAAATTAGGTACAAGTACATCCAAGAAACGTATCATTTTTAATTTTATTTACTAAGACGAAATGTTTGCGCTAAAGTCGACTCATATGTTCACCGGTTTTTTTTATTTGTTGATAGTTATTAGGCTAGTTTTACAACTTTTAGAAAATTAAAAATTAAAACTATAAGTACAGTTTTAAAGCAAGCACAATAATTTCATTAGTACATGGAATATTTCATTTGCTTTAGTATTTACTTCTGTAAACCTACTATTTCAAGTTGACGTAATGGTCATTGGAGGTGTCGATTTAAAGTATATTTATCTTAATTATCATTTGGAGCTTGAGGTTTGTATGTTTATCCGTTACAGAGAAGGAACGAAAAGATAGGATCCCCATACAAAAAACGAATCGATTTTGTTCTATCCTCCATAACGTTTAAAAATAATCTCAAACTCTGAATGATAATGGACACAAACATATTGCAATGCTAACAAACAAATAATAATCACCGATCAAGCGTGAGTCGGCATAGGGATAAAAGTAAAAAAAAATGCAAATTTTCTGTCAGCGACTGTACTAACATGAATGTACACAGGTATCACGACCTAGTGAGTATGATGTTTCGAAATATACGAAACCATCAGTTTGCGAGTCCGATTCTTAGCCGATTTGTTTCACAAAGGGCGGTTAACGAAGCTCGAGTACAAAATAAGGAAAGTCGAGGAAAGTTCCCTAATAATATACCTACCTATGTACTTCAGTATATCGATGAGTCACCGGGTTTCTAGGCGGAAACAAAAGACGGAAGAAGCCTAGAGACAATATTGATTAGGCGCGTGGGAGGATGAAACATCCTTGTAAAAAGACCTCCCACACTTACGCCACCTTACCACCTTACAGATTCGGCAGTATTACTCGTTATACCCCGTTATCAAGCGGGCAGTTTGATAGCTGGGCCAATCAACTTTTTTACCGACACTAATCTGTCCGCGACATTTTTCAAACAATTGCAGATTTTTGTAAGTAAACATGTTTTTTCTGTAATTTTATAGATGGTGTACATGAATACATGCCATCCTACTTAAGTTTAAGCTATTAAACCGTGAAATATCTTGTTGGAAGTACGATTTTTTGGTAACGCCAGAGGCAATTTTGGTAACGCAGGAGACGCCCAAAGTGTCGGTAAAATAGTTGATTGGCCCAGCTACCTAATATTAGTGAAGTGCAATTATGAACTATCCAAGTCTCAACGTTGTACCTACCTACATGTATGGGAACTCCAAAATTTATCTGAAAATTTAATTAAAAAGAGTTTTTTCAATTCTCATGCTCTTAAAGTTTCTGTTTATGCTGTATCTAGGTGACATAAAATGACTTTTTATGCTCTAGTGCATAAAATAAAATCTTCGTCTAAGGCCAACGTAATCACGTGTCTACAGCCATAAACAAAAAAGTATCTTCATATTTTTTTATAATTTTTAATTTAATTTTCAATTCAATATAAATCAATCAAAATATATAATAAATAAATAAAAATATATATATATATATATAATATAATATAATAATAATGAAAACTAAAATGTACATAGAAAGTGACAATTGTTTCTACTGTTGCTATTTCATTTCCTCGCAATCTAAGCGAAAAGCAGCGTACAGCTCGAGCATTAAACCCATTTTCCCCTCGACGTGTCTATCCACCCTCGCCGTACCGGCTGCGGTGGCTATATGAATGTCTTGGGTAAAATGGCTCGTTTTATGCTCTTGTCGTTCAATCTACTATTATAGTTTAGTTAGATGTTTAAGCCTTAGTTTGGTATAGGTTTAATTTACTGTTTGTTTATTGACATTGCTCATCATTAACGTCAGTAGCCACTAAACTGCGCGCTTGATAACGGGGCCTACCCGTAATTTACCAGTGGTGTTTTGAGAAGACCATTGAAGACTTTAAAACTTTAAAGACTCACAATCTCCCACTAAAAAGCGGTCTAAAAATAGTTTGCAAATGCAACAACACGAGTTGCAAGCGAAATTAGAAGCTTGTTGTAACAGCTTGTAAAAACGTTTTAAGTTGCTGCGCAATTAATTTTAATTGCTGATAAGAATTTAATTTACAATTAAGAAAAAAGTCGACGGCAATTGTGGCAAAAAACTGTTTTCAGGGTTCCGTACTTTAAAAGGAATAAAAGGGAATCCCTTTAGGATCGCTTCGTTTAGGATATCTCAAACACGGGTAGAGGCTTTCAGTTGGAATTATTTGAAATACACAGAGACATGGTTTGTTATGGTTTGCGGGTTCACGGTGAATGCAGGCCGCTTTCAAACGATGCAACTGGAGGTCTATGGGGGAGGCCCCATGTCCAACAGGACGTCTTACGGCTGATTGATGATAAGTTGTCATGAAGGTTCATCCGACGACAACTATCACTCTGTCAAGAGTGAGTCGATCAGACTGTCAAGTTTTACCGTTCCTTTAAAAAAACAGTATTTCAAAATGTTTTTGCTTTTAAAGTATGGAACCCTTGGTCAGACTCTTGGCTCGAAGGGCAATTATTTTATCCTCATATAGCCGCAAAAACTCTCATACAAGTTTGAATTACAATGTAATGAAGTCATTAACGGTTATATGTACATGCAGTCTGTGTATACTTATAGTAAAATTGATGATGATTACATTGATGACTTAGAAAACTTTCTGCCAAGTTTCTTGCGGCACTTCTTGGCATTGATGGTCTTTCCAAAGACGCTGGTAGTGAAAAGTGACATGTAAAAGAGCCATTTGCGGCCATCATCATCATCATCATCTCAGCCGTTAGACGTCCACTGTTTGACATAGACCTCCCCCATAGATAGACCTCCAGTTGCTTCCAATTCCAATTTGCGGCCAACTCCTAACTAATAAGTTGTTTATTTATGTATTTATCATTTAATAATATTGTAATCTGTTTAAAAAAAATAATAATTAATTAAACTAAAGGTAGAACCTAGATTTGACATTCAATGGGCTAAAATGAATAAAGAAGATTGGCTTGACTAATCCTACTAATATCAAAAATGCGAAAGTTTATGAGTGTGCTGGTGCGTGCGTGTACGCGAGTGTGTACGTTTGTTATTCTTTCACGCAAAAATGGCTTTACGAATTTGGATGGAATCCTGAAGACAGCTGGCCTTCGGGAGTAACACATGGGTTACCTTCTACAACGATATTTCCACGGAATCCATGTAAGTAAATCCCGAAACGTTTGCTGAGTATTGTTGCACGGATGTTCTTTATACAAAGTAAATGAAGAATACGATGTAACTTTTGGGAATTTCCGTGGGAATTCAGTCAAATACCAGAATTTCAGGCGCGCATAAAGACTAGTACAGACATAAGTTCCACATACGCCCTTTTACAATCGCACGATATAACACCCCAACAATGGACACGCGCCACGAAGCGCAGCGAAACCAACATATCATTACACCCCTTTACACCTTATTACCCCACAACAAAGCTCAAATCGCTTTGACTGGACCACAAAAGTAAATTAGCACCGACACTGACAGATTACAATCACTGCATCCCACTAGAGCTTTAAGACTAGTAAATAAAGTTCAATTCTCATTGATTTACGTGTAATGTACGCTGGTTTTATTACCAGGCGCCATTTTGCTGACAGGATGGGCATATACAGGGGGTATTAAAGTTCATTTTTGTTTTTCATTTCTAGTTTTAGTTAGTGATGCGATGGAATTCCACCGAGGTGCATCCTTGACAAGTATTCTGCAGACCCACTTTTTAATTGAGAAAAACAAGGGGGACTGGTTCGTGGGATAATGTAGAATAACCAGTATCGTACTCTTAATATGGTAAGTGCGTAAGTGCAGTGGAGTAGAGTTATTGATGGAAGATCGTACACTTCCCGTAACGTGTTTGTGCTATCACCATTGGTTCCTTGTATTACCCACCGAAGAACATTTTCGCAATAAGTTTCATAATGAGTTTCCCTTGTCTCGATTGAGTGGGTTAATAGCCCTTACAAAAACGCAAATAAACTAGGTGATCCGAGAAGTAACTATTTATTTTTTATTTTGTGTCCGTTTGTCGGTTTGCTTGGTTGTTTCTCGCAAAAACCGCTTAGATTTGAAATCTATCTAGGTTAGACACCAACTTATTTAAGTTGTACATTAAGTAGTACCATTAAGTTAGTCATTTCCTTACTATTTTCGTAAACTTTAACAATCTCAATGTAAATAAATTTCGCATCGTAAAATCTGTCCTATTTCTCAAGTGGATTGTGGTTTATCTCTTATTTTTTAATGAACCAAAAATTGTAAGCCCACAAATTAAAACAGCATTTAAGACATGCGGAAAAACGATGCCTTCTGACTTTTACCTATTTTTTACCACTTTCAAATAATTCAACACTCATCAAGTAATTGCTTTAGCAATAATGACGATAAAATATCGAGAATGTAGCATCAAGTTATTATTATTATTAAGTCATAAGGAAAAAAATCTGTGTCTAAAAATAAATCACGCCTTACGGAAGCTGCCGTTAATCAGCATCCTGTATATAAACGCCGATCTCCCATTGGCTGTTGGAATTAGCTAGGAAAAATCTCTTTAATAAGCTATAGTACACACAGACATATTAAATTCCTTTATCCGGAGACAATCCCCTTTGTTTTGTATTAGGCGACAGACACATGACATCATTGTCCTCCATTGTTCCGCTATTGTGCACTTGCCCTAACTAAAAAGGGGGAAACTGGATATAGTGTAAAACGGACTTAGATGGTGAAGCCATATGGTCGGTTATTGTGATAGGTTTTTGTTAATATAGTTTATTCTTTTGTTTATTTTTTAGTTCATATTGCGCGTTCTATGCAATATAAAGCATTTCGCTTTTGTTGTGAAATGGTACCGACTTTATAGCATAGATCTAATTGGATAAATTTACAAACAATATAGAACTTACTCTCTAAAGCAGGGTTGATGACTCATATACTTATGTAAAAAGACAGTTCATAAACATTATGACATTGACAAAGGTTTTATAAATTAAAATTGGGTTAAGCTTAAAAAGCTGACATGACGCGGGATCAGATTGACATGACGCAAAAAAATACAACGTCATTTTTTTAATTAAAAACATTGGGACACGCTGTATATTAATTCACAGCTTTAAGGCTGGATAATGATTTTGTTTCGCCCGCGCTGTGGCCGGTTTTGAGAATAGGACGGACTCATTATACTTCTCATAGGTGTCATAAAAGGCAACTAGGGAACCAGTGGGGCTACTACGAAATTCAAAAATCGAAGTTCGCGTCGTTCCGTCCCTCTAACATTTATACTATTTAATACGAGAGTACGAGATACGAGATACGATACGAGAGAAGCCGTGGTGGCCTAGTGGTTTGACCTATCGCCTCTCAAGCAGAGGGTCGTGGGTTCAAACCCCGGCTCGCACCTCTGAGTTTTTCGAAATTCATGTGCGGAATTACATTTGAAATTTACCACGAGCTTTGCGGTGAAGGAAAACATCGTGAGGTAACCTGCACAAACCTGCGAAGCAATTCAATGGTGCGTGTGAAGTTCCCAATCCGCACTGGGCCCGCGTGGGAACTACGGCCCAAGCCCTCTTGTTCTGAGAGGAGGCCTGTGCCCAGCAGTGGGACGTATATAGGCTGGGATGATGATGATGAATACGAGAGTGAGAGGGACGGTATATTGGGCAGTAGCGTTGTCTATTGCCAAGAACTCCGGACTCCAGCACTCCGATGTGGAAGCAAGGAGAAATCACACTATTCTCTCAAGAAAATTGTCATGAACGTTCACTCCTAATCCTCAACTGACAACCAAGACCAGTGCCCTTATGAGCACTTAGTGTAAGTTTTCGGTTACAAAATACGTCTCGATCGCGTTCGCGTTAAAATCTCAATTTGTATGGAAACGCGAATGAACATCGCAAACGTTCCGCTAGAGGCGCTGTTCGTGTTTCCATATAAATTGAGGTTTTAACGTGAGCGCGATCGAGACGTATTTTGTAACCGAAAACTTACACTAAGGGTACAGAGCGTCAAGAGTGTAGCGATTTAAGTAGTAGAGATTAGTAGAGAATTCAAGTAGTAGAGAATTTAAGTAGTAAATAATTTAAGTAATAGAGAATTTAAGTAGTAGATAATTTCTTAATGCTCTTCTACTAATATTATAAACGCAAAAGTTTTTCAGTGTGAGACTAATTAGTACATGGATAACTGAACGTCTGGAATAACATATAGACTACTTTTTAACCCGATATTCCTACGGGATAAATGTAAAATTCCACAAATCTTAACCTCTTAGTTTAGAGACGTGGAATTTCGCACGGATCTTCGTCATACAAGGGAAGGGAAGGGTACCACGATACATGGCGATTTTTCATGGAAAAATAAATTTAAAAACTTCAATTCGACTGTAAGATAATAATTCTTAATTTAATACTTACACCTTTTTGGATGTTAAGTTTCTTGCATCAGTTTTGGATACTTACCTGAAACAGAATAAAGAACAATTAATACCTAATGTATGCAAAATTCGAACCTCGTATCGTATCTATTTATTTAATACGAGAGTGAGAGAGACGGCTCGATACAAACTTCGATTTTTGAGTTTCGTAGTAGCCCCCCCAGAACTCCTTCGTGCTTGTATTCCATGGTGACACTTGGCGTTGTGTATTCGCGTTGCGCTATTAACATCTTCATCGCTCATGTTAGAAATGAAATAGTACATCTCTTACACGCAAATATTTCGGTGAATATACCAGGTGAAGTGGCAGCATTACTCTCAGGTCATCACCCTGATTGTGACCACAGAGCAAAAAAGCTGAGCTCAGCCACCGGACGTCGTTACTGGCTTCTTGTTGGCAACACCGATAGTTCATTTGCAACCGTTCGACTGTGGTTAGGTTAGGTAAGCCGCAGTTCTTGAGGAATTTCTAAATTGCTTTAGTTACAGAACGTCACATGCTTAAAGCTTAGGTACTTTACTCTAAACTTCACGCTTGATAGGCTGGTGGTCATTATCAGCTGGTAGATGTCCACTGCTGAACAGAGGCCACCCTCTTGGAGCGTCATAATGAACGACAACTCGCCTTTCATCAGAGACCGTATTGCCTAACGTTTTTTCTGGCGCTCGCTATCGCAATCAAATGACAGTTTTTGTATGAGAAATCTGCCATTTGACTGCGATCGCGAATGTCAGAAACCTTAGGCTACTTAGGCAGGTTATGATTGGTTTTTTGGAGTCTTTTTGTTTTTTTTTATTTCTACTCCAAATTTGTTACTTTTACGGTCATCCCGTGAAAACCATATCGAAAATACAAACTGAGATATGGATGCACAGATAAAACAGAAAAAGAGACCAGTGCTGCTGCTTTCATCAGGTATTTATATTTTTCCAGTAAATACCAATATTTTGAACATGTCGAGCTAAACTCGATTTAAGACGTGATTTATCCGTTACAATATCATTTAAATACCAATATATTTATAAATCAGACTTTATTTCTAAATTGTCTCATTTTTCCTTTTACAACTAACTTAACTTTGAAGTAAAACGCTTAACACATAATAGCCTTCGGGCGGCTTACTCAGATATATACGGGACCCTCGGTGCGTGAGTTAGACTTGCACTCGGCTGGTAATTTCATAAAACAAATATAAAAAATTAACAGCCATCGGGTAAATTCGAAAACTACCACTAATTATCAACTCCCTATGTGTCAATCAATTGTAGCGTTAATTACTGATGTCTGCATGACCATATGACACTTTGTTAGTACTCGTAAATGTCACAAATGTCAAAGCGATAATAAAGTTTCATATTACTGGACATAGACATATGTCAATCGTTAATACGGTAACTGATTGGTCCAATCATGATTGCGAATTTTCACACGTGGACGGATTTTTAGGTTTCCTTCGCCAAAATGACAAAACCGGAACCCTTATTGAAAAAAAATGCTGCCTATACAAAAACTACCTCTAACATTCTCGTAATAATCGGCGAGATAAATATAGCATAATTATTACGTAATAAAAACACCAGTTCGTTTTTAAAACTATACACTATTTACTAAAGCCTTGAAAGCTTTTGAAGCCTCATACGTTAGCAACCAGTAACGAGGCAAAACCGCAAAAGCTCTTGAAACATAGACATTTTTATATTTTATTCCCGGGCAAAAATCTAGGTCACGCTCCAGCAGCCTAGGTCACCTTGCGTTGAAATAAAATATAGGTATTACAATGTCCCTGACACGTCAAAAGTTTTATTTCAGTTATTGGGAGTTCTATATCTCTATCAATGTAATGTCTAGCTAGCACAAAGCAGTAATTTATTTTTAACTAACTTTAATCAGAATACAATTAAATGTGTTTTTGTATTAATGTATTTTATTTATTTCTTTCTTTTCTTTCTTTATTATCTATTCTGTGATCAAAGTCGATAGCAAAATCGAACGCAGATACGAACCAAACGCCAAAGAGAATATAACCACTACGTTTTTGCCAAACGCTTTTGAAATAACCCGGCCAAGAGCATGTTGGACACGCCCAGGATAGGGTTCCGTAGCCATTACGAAAAAATCAAGTAACATTTTTCTAAGGATTTCGTATTGTGTACAGAATCTTCCAAGTTTAGGTATGTTTTATACCTACTCCTCTATCCTAATCCTACCCCAACTACTCCTTCTATTTACTCTTAAACTAAGTACTAAGAATTCTCAAGAAATCTTAGCTACTATAATTTAACTTGTAAATTTGATATACTTACTACCATACTGAATTTTTGAAAATTTTTCAACCCAATAGTAAATTTTAGAGGGGGGGACGCTCGATTTTAATGAAACTGCTCTTTAGAGTGGAATATTTCGCAAACAGATCACTGAATAGAAAAATCGTTTTAACAACCCCCCAATAGTTTTAAAAGACCTATCCAACGATACACCACACTATAGGGTTAGCCGAAAAAAAAAATCACCCTCACTAGGTTTAATATTTTTTATTTTTTTTATTTTACCGCTCTGTCGGCGCGCCTGATATGTATATTCATGCCAAATTATAGCTTTCTAGTAGGACTAACGGTCTCTGAGTTTAGCCGCGGACGGACAGACAGACAGACAGACATGGCGAAACTATAAGTATTCCTAGTTGACTACGGAACCCTAAAAATGATTTAAGTTCTATAAGAATTCTGTGCACTACTAACATACTCGTACCTACAAACAGGTCATCCTTTTTTACCCGACTGCAAGGAAAGGTAGTTATTGTTTTTAAGTTTTTTACCTATACCTAGTGCATTTAAACGTACGAATGTTCACGCAGTCTGCTCATATATCGAAGTATATACGTCATACCTACCAATTATTGTTTGCAGTTTATCAGTGAAATATACGTAGGTAGGTTTATGGTTGTATTGTTAACTCTTGTGTGATTTACAATTTCCGGCCCGAAGTGACTCATGTACTGCAGGCCTCAATGCGATGTATGCGATAAGTAAATCAAAAAACGAATGCTATCCCACGGGCAAAGAGGCAGACTGGTGGTGGTAAGATCTTGAATAACAAGAAAAGAAAACTCAACTTGTATTTTTTTTTGGTATGTTATGTTGTTTAATTATTGTTTTAGACGACCGTACACTACCATGAGTTTACAGTGACCGTACTCGATAGCGACGGCGTAAATTAGTTGTAGGGGGCGCTGTACAATTGTCCATACAAATAATTTACGCCGTCGCTATTGATTTCGGTCACTGTAAACTCATGGCAGTGGTACAGTGGCAGTGGTGGTTTTGCAGGTGGTAGGACCTTGTGCAAGGTCCGCCCGGATTGCTACCACCATCTTGCTCGCTAATCCTGCCGTGAAGCAGCAGTGCTTGCATTGTTGTGTTTCGGCGTGGAGAGTAAGACAGCCGGTGCAATTACTGGCACTTGAGGTATCCCATCTTAGGCCTCTAGGTTGGCAACGCATCTGCAATACCCCTGGTGTTGCAGATGTTTATGGGCGGTGGTGATCTCTTGCCTTCAGGAGACCCACATGCTCGTTTGCCATCCAGTCGAATAAAAAAAAAAAAAACGGCCTAGTGGTTAGAGAACCTGACTACGAAGCTTGAGGTCCCGGGTTCGATTCCCGTGTCGGGGCAGATATTTGTATGAAAAATACGAATGTTTGTTCTCGGGTCTTGGGTGTTTAATATGTATTTAAGTATGTATCTATGTACATAATCATATTTATCCGTTGCTTAGTACCTACCCATAACACAAGCTTTGCTAAGCTTACTTTGGTACTAGGTCAATTGGTGTGAATTGTCCTGTGATATTTATTTATTTATTTAATATTGTTTGTATATTCATATATTTTTACGCCTATAGTAGTTTATTTTTGTTGTCGTTAGAGCCGTTTCCGAGATCTCCAAAATAAATAATAAATATACAAGAATTGCTGGTTTAAAGAGGCCAATTGAAATTTTCGCATCGCACGAATAGAAATCGGTATTAAAAACGTTCTCACAGACAGATTGATTATAATTTGTACTCGATTAATTTCAACTGCCGACCGCGACCGCATCGAACTGCAACTAAACTGCGCGAGCAGCTAGCAGTAACGTTGCAGTCTGGATGCAGCTGCAGCAGGCGGCAGAGACGGAAACTAGAAGTAGTTTATCTACATTAATTGAAACAAAAAGGTAATTACTAAAGTTTTATGCGAAAAAAATGAATACCTACTATGGCTTCTGTTCGGAGTTTTAACGTTTTTTGTGCCTCCGTGTGAAATAAAAGAGTAATTGGATAAATTAAATTATTCATTGCCGCAATTATGCTGTCAATTGTAGAGCGTGACCGCGTGTTACAGCGTCAGTGTTGCCAGCGCAACTTTGATCGCTGAGTTTATGGGGAAAGGAACCATTGGCTGCTAGAGCGAATAAGAGGAAAGAGTGCACAGTGGTTGGTCTAATTCAGGGATAGGGAAACTGCAGCCCGCGGTTTCGCGAGCGCGGGTGGGATGAGCGAAAATCGAAAATATTGCACAATAAATTAGTGTTTCAGAAAATACATATCAATATTTTAATTTCAGTAAATAACATAGCCAAAAATGCAACAACTTGGCCCGCCATATAGCCCTGGTCTAATTATAACTCGATTTTCACCGGGTTGTATAAATTTTTACTCTTCTACATCTGACATCCACGGAACTGAAGGACGAACAAAGTGATCTCATAAATAAAGAAAGAAAGAAAGAAAGAAAGAAGATACTTATTTACTAATACAGAAGACACACAAATACAATAACATTTATACTATAAGGGATCCATTTTTGCCAACTGAGGTACGGACCCTTAAAATTATACTTTTATTTGAAAACAGCGTTAAGCTAGTGTCAGTTAAATTATTTAAGAAAATTTTAACACGTATTTTTTATTCATCATCATCAGCCGGAAGACGTCCACTGCTGAACAAAAGCCTCCCCCTTAGAACGCCACAATGAACGGTAACTCGCCACTTGCATCCACCGGTTTCCCGCAACTCTCACAATGTCGTCAGTCCACCTGGTGGGAGCCTTGCCAACGCTTCGTCTTCCGGTTCGCGGTCGCCACTCGAGGACTTTTCTCCCCCAACGGTTATCTGTTCTTCGAGCGATGTGGCCCGCCCATTGCCACTTCAACTTGCATATTTTTCCAGTTATATCGGTGACTTTAGTTCTTCGATGAATTTCCGTATTTTTTATTGGTTAAACAAAAAGTTATGAAGATAATCAGTTAAAACTCCGCATCACATAACAGGATCCCTATTTCCGAACTTTGACGCGCTCCATATTTGTTTGATTAACAAAAGAAAACCACATAACCATAAAAATTAAATTTTTAATACAAGCTTTTTTTTGCTGATTGTACTTGTATTGACACACAAACTACATTTGCATACCAAATTTCAAGTCGATGCCATTAACCGTTGAATAGTTCCGTCCTGTGGAGACTACCCTGGCTGGACTATCAGGATGTCACTACCAGATTATTGTAGTGTCACACAGTTTACATAAGTATACCGAATTTCAAGTCAATTCAACTACTGGAAGTTGGTCGAATTTAACTTGCAAGATTTGATTACAGACAGACAGACAACGGGTCAGGTGATACTAACTGTCCATTATTTTCTAATTATCTAACTTAGTAACTAAATAAACTGTAAATAAATGGAATAAACTAAACAAATAAAAAAATATCTACTCAAGAATCTACCCAACCGCCGTTATTAACAGGCAACACTGCAGCGTCATGGTAGCTAATGCAATGATACCGCTATCTCAAAATCTACGTAATTTGCGGGAAAGAGCATAAATTCTAGAGAACGGTGTTATTGGTAATTGCTAATTAGATATAAAACGATATCTGCGATAAATCAGAACATTATACAGACCGGTTTAATACAGTCGATCTGAAGTCTAAACCTTACTTATTTACCTCGTTTTAGTGACGTAAAGTCGAATGCAAAAATATATATACAGCCATAGCGTCAAAATATGTCAATGTATACATCAACCTTATGTTTAGTGGCACTTAAAGGTGTAAGTATAGATATTTTTGACGTCTTGGTAACGTATATATATTTATGCCCTTGACCGTACAAAATAACTGTCGGTTTATTAATACGAGTTACGGTAATGCTTTTTTTCACTACATTACACTTTTTACTGTTGAACTAAAATAAAGTAGGTACTCATACAAAGTACTGTTTTCAACATAAAAATGCCTAACACTAAACTAAGCAGTGGTGTTTCAGAACGCATCTGCCAATGTTTTTATTTTAGTTTTGATTCTGACGAGGTCTAGTAATGATATTATATTGATAAGTTGTGCGAGAAACACCAAAAATTTTGTCTTTAAAACATGAAAAGAAGGAAATACTGTTAATTATTCTAAAATACTGTTTAATTCCATAAATATACTTTATTTCTCAAAAAAAAAGTTTGCAACCCTAATCTCAGGAGAGTCTAAGTTTATCGTCGGTCGGGGCAGATACATAACAGGCCTTAGCATCTTTTACAGATGCTTCAAGTAGCATTACGACGACTCTTGAGCTCGTGACTAAAAAGGCCGATTCGGGATGAGATCCCCCGGCCACACACGCGACAAGTGTACTCATCAGGTGGTCGGGGGGTCTAGACATCTAGCTACCTATATACCTACCAAACTTCATGGCTCTAAGCCCAGCGGTTATTATTTCGAGATTTTATCCCTATCCCGTGGGATTATCGGGATAAAAGTAGCCTATGTGTAATTCCATAGTTCCAGCTACCTACATACCAAATTTCATGGCTCTAAGCCCAGCAGTTGTTATTTCAAGATTTTATCCCTAGGTATCCCGTGGGAATATCGGGTCAAAAAGTCGCCTATGAATATATATTCCATATTCCAAAATTTATATCGTGGTCTTCGTTGAGGTTGTGTTGTCTAAACCCAGTGCTGAAATTTCAAAAAATTTCCCTATCCAAATTCAAATCATTTATTCAGTAAATAGGCCGCAATGGACACTTTTCCACGTCATTTTTTAAACTACCAGCGCTTTCGGAAAGACCATCATTGCCAAGAAGAATGCGCCGCAAGAAACTTGTCAGAAAATCATTTTTTCAAAATAAATAATTACAAATAAAATACTTAAAAACTACAGTATACAATTATAGAAAAAAATAAAAACTAATAGTAATAATAATAATACAGGGATGTATGCTATCCCGTGGGAATATCGGGATAAAAAGTAGCGTATGTGGCCTGCTGTGATGCCTCATGCGCTTTTCCCTAAGCGTGTGGAACCAGTCTTCATCATGCATTACATACCCTTTGCGAACAAGGCCCCGCCACCCGCTACGATCTTCAGGTAGCTCTGCCCATTGGTTGCCAGGAATTTTAAATGCAACCATGTCGCGCTTAGCAGAATCTTTGAAACGCAACATAGGTCGGCCAACGGGCCTCTTTGCGTCTGCGACCTCTCCTAGCAGTATTTGCCGGCAAACAGACCTGCTCCATGCGGTGCACGTGTCCTAGCCAGCGTAGCCGCATCTGCTGGACCGTGGCCGTAATGCTGAGAAGCTGTGCTGCACCAAGAACAGACTCAAGATGAGGGCTACGGCATAGATGTCGCTAGCGTCACTGCTTAAGTGGCTAAATAAGAAACAAATGAGATATGAGGTGCATAGGGGAAATTCGTGTCGGTACCGTTGACCATCAGTGGTGTAGCGGTATAGAACGCGGTACGGAATACCGAGGACCTGGGTTCGATTCCCAGTGATGGTCTTATTTTTCTGGTTTTTCTGTGCATCTATATTTCAGTTTGTATTTTCAATTTAGGTTTTACGGGATGACCGTAAAAGTAAAAATTTGGAATTGAAATAAAAAATACAAAAAGATTCCAAAAAAACAATCTTAAGAACAGACTCGTTCGTCACGGAAGGATCGCGGCAGATATATGTATGAATGTTATGAATTCTCGTTCTCGAATCTTGGATGTTTCATATCTGGCCAAGTGGTTAGAAAACCTGACTACGAAGCTTGAAGTCCCGGGCTCGATTCCGGGTATTTATATGAATAATATGAGTATTTGTTTGGGTCTTGGATGTTTAATATGTATTTAATTATGTATTTATGCATATAGCTATGTTTATCCGTTGCCTAGTACCCATTGTACAAACTTTGCTTAGCTTGGGAGTCATGGCTTTTATTTCTTTAATGTTACCAGGGTGGTTATACAATTTTACTGTAATAATAACTGGACTATCAGATCAATAATTTTGTCTGCGTGTGCGGCTAATTATACCTCTAATTGGAGGCTACCATATAACCTTGTTAGTTGGTTAATGTTAGGTAAACAATTAACGTGTCAAGGTTGCAGACTAACTACATAAGTATAGGTATAGTTAAAGTAAAGTTCAGCTTTAGACCTCTAGTTAGTTAAACATAGGTACAGTTAATTATTTTACATTACTCATGTGACAGTAACAGACAGAGAGTCACATTAAAAGGCTGTTTCACCATTCATTCGTTAATTTTATTTAACGGATAAATATGTGATGCTGTCTCCGTCTATTCGAACAAAACGAACAGAGACGGCATTTCTTTTCTATTATAGTAGAATGTGTATTTATTGATGTAGGAAGTAATAATAACAATACATTAGAAATCAATACAATACATTATTTTTGATCAGTGTGTGGGAGGGCAGCGCCGTCGTCAAACCCAAGCCACCTGGCAGCGGGCTTAAACCGGTGTCGTGTGCCGCGGATCCAGAGAATCAAACTGTCACATCTACCCCACCAAAAACATTCTGTAAAAAACTAGCCAAGTCTCGATGGAGCTGCTTGTTTATCTCTAAAAAGTAATGAAATCTAGACAAAGTCGTGCCAAGTCTAAGGTTCCTTACTGCGATTTCTCCACTCCACACTGGGCCTGCATGAGAACTTCAACCCAAGCCATTTCACATAAACATTTTGAGATGCCTGCCTCTGCCTTACAGTGGGACATACCTATTATAGGTATGAGCTGAGATGAATGTCGGAAAACTTAAGAGGTGCGAGCCGAGATTTGAACCCACTATCATCTACTCGAGAGGCCATGGGCCATTAGACTATCACGGCTTCTTAACTCGTATATGATATTCCATATGATTTTTCCAGTACCATCTTTTTTTTTTTAATTCGACTGGATGGCATACTAGCAAGTGGCTCCTGATGGTAAGAGATCACTACCGCCCATAAACATCTGCAACACCAGGGGATTGCAGTTGCGTTGCCAACCTAGAGGCCTAAGATGGGATACCTCAAGTGCCAGTATTTCATATTCATATTCATTTATTCGTTGCAACCATGGTATTATGAGATGACAAATAAATATTACAGTGCTACATGGACCCTGCTAGGGCAAAGCAACAACTTAGACTTAACTTATTCTAGGATTGATGCTAATATTAATATTCTTACTTAATTACATAATGTCATAAAATCAAACACAACAGTGCAAGCACTGCTGCTTCACGGCAGGATTAGCGAGCAAGATGGTGGTAGCAATCCGGGCGGACCTTGCACGAGGCCCTACCACCTGCTCAAACAACACTTAAAATGGTGATCAATTAACGCAATAACACAGCAAAATGCTGGCCTTCGCGTTAGTTTAAACATGTTTGCACGAGATAAGCAGATCTTAGCTCAAACAAGAGACGTAAGTAGGGTAACCGCTTCTAAGTTCAAAAACCGGACATTCCAAAAGGGACATTATACATTAATATTCCCGTGTCATAAATCTCGTGAACCATTTTTGAAAATTCAATTGTTATCTCGGGATTTCACTGAATTCTTAGAAATTACATCTTGGTCTTCATTTACTTTATCACAAGGACTTTAATGCATGAGCCACATGGAACCTTTTCAAAGGAATAGTCATTACGATTTTCCTTGTTAATTATTGCGATGTCACTATGACGTTTACTGTGAAATGGTTGTGCCTGTGCAAATTTTCTCGTCTCTAGAGCCATTGTAGTTTAGTACTTATTTTATGAATTAAATTCGGTTCATTAAATGATCACGAGACGGCTGATCGTCGACTGACTGTCGTCTCGTGATCATAGCGCAGGCAACTGTGCCGAAATATCGAGCTTCGTTAAAATCAAGGTACGCGGAATAAAACCATGGAATTTAATTTATAAAATTAGTACTGACCGCGATAGTCAAAAATATTGTAATATTTTATGTGTTTATCCGGGTCCCGTGAGAATATCAGAATAAACAGTAGCTTATGCGGTGTTTTTAAGTTCCAGCTTTTATAAGATCCACATGCCTAATTTCGTACAAATTCGATGTACATACATTCGTGTAAATAGAAACAAGCACACGCTCACACAAACCATTCATCATCATCATCAGCCTATGTTCGTCCACTGCTGGACATAGGCCTCTCCCATGGCACGCCACTGAGCACGATCCTCGGCCACTCTCATCCAGCTCTTGCCAGCCGCCCTGCGAAGATCATCGCTCCACCGAGTCTGAGGACGTCCTACGCTACGATTGCCGATCCGTGGTCTCCACGCAAGAACTCGTCTACCCCAACACACATTAATTTATAATTAGCATATTTAAAACGCTAGGAAAATATGAACAAACTAGCTTTTGCCCGCGGCTTCGCCCGCGTGCAATTTGGCTATCGCGCGCTGTTCCCTCGGGAACTGCGCATTTTCCGGGATAAAAAGTACCCTATGTCACCCTCTGGCCTATAAACTACTCGTATCTCTATGGCGAAAATCACGCAAGCCGTCGCTCCGTTTCGACGTGAAAGACGGACAAACATACAAACACACAAATACACGCACTTTCACATTTATAATATTAGTATGGATTCAAAATATGAACAGAAAAAATCAGACACAATCCCGATGAAAAGTAAGATTCATGGTAACCCTTGGTGCGCCAGAGTCGATGCGTCGCCATTCCTTGCATGATGACTAACACTACAATTTATGTGCTAATTTAAGGACAGATTCAGTATCACCTTGTACTAAAATGAGGACAAATTACTTTGTACTATTATGTATGTACTTAGGTGTACTGAATACAGGTGTTGGTTGGTAGGTATTTTTTTAGTGGTGTATATTGGAGACATAATTTAATGTCCCGTGAATGTCGAGGTCCTAGGACATTGGAAGCTAAGGTGCGAGTAAGGACAAGAACCACCTTCCTTCCATTTATTTTTTAACCCCCGACGCAAAAAGAGGGGTGTTATGGGAGTTTGAGCGCTATGTGTGTCTAAGTTTTGTGTCTGTCTGTGGCACCTTAGCTCTTAAACGGGTGAACCGATTTGAATGCGGTTTTTTTATTTAAAAGCAGGTTCCACCGATGGTTTTTAGACATGCTTTATCAACATCGGTTCAGCCGTTTTTGAGATATTGAAGTTTGAAGTTAGTTTAATGGCACGATGTGAAAATAGAATAGAAACCCGGGAGCAAAAAAGCCATTACTTGAATGCAGTGACTTAAGATAGGGCTAATGAGAGATGTGAGCTAGACATGAGTAGTCTCAATTATGATCCACTTGAGGATCTGACTCTTTTGAATCTTCAAATCAGGTTATCCATTTAATGTGAGCTGATGGTGAAATTTTAGGGTGACACTCTTTCCCGGCCCGGATAACACCGACATGGAAATACCGCCCTGTTTTTTGTGTACACGCCCATAGAAACTGACAGGACTATGTGTCCGGTATTTCCATCCGGTATTATCCGGGCCGGGGAAGAGTGTCACCCAAATTTTAGGCAACCCGCGAATCAAACTGTAGCGGGATCACGCTACAATTGCCTCTTTTACTTCGTTTGCGATTTATCTAATTCCCTTTCTAAATTAAAGCTTATTCTAATAGCTACCAACAAATATGGAATTCTACGAAAATTTTCTTGCTTTTGTTTGCCTGAAAAGAAGTTCTACAGAGCTTCTTATGAAAAAATCCTGAATGTATTAAATTCCCTGGAAGAAACAGACCCTATACTACGAAGTGCAAAATTCGAACTTCGTATCTTGCTGTCCCGCTGACGCTAATGTTCTTTATTACGAGAGGGAGAGGGACGGTACCATCAGCCAAATAAGTGGTCTATCAATTTTTGAACAAATTCCTATCAAATCAATATGTCCCTAAAGTCGAACTTTCAAAGTGACTGACACGTCTATTGGCATTATTGTTTATGACGTGCAAACGATTATCAACTTTAGGGTGGTAGACCACATATTTGACTGATGGTACGATACGAACTTCGATTTTCAAATTTCGTAGTAGCCTCCCAGTTCTTCAGCTTATTTTCTATAAGTAGGTACTCAATGTATTGAATTCCCAGAAATAAGCAGAAAGCCTTCGGCTGTGAAGCCGAGAAAATAGAATTCATGGAAGCAGCCCGAGTTGGTAAGTATCTTAGCTGTACTATGTAGAAACAATTTATTTGCTATAGAAACAATTTCTTTGTTGATCATAGAATTGCACGGCTTAAGTTCTGTATAAGAATGAGAGAGTCAATAGAAAGCTGCGCAAGAAAGTTACAATGTAGCTTTTAGTTTTCCCCTTTCTATGTATAGTTGTCTATGGCTACGAGCGATTGTAGAACAGTTAGGTACTTAAATGTATGTAATAAATAAGGAAAGTGCCGTTATAATGTAAAAATGGGAACGTGGATTTATAACTGAAGTTTGATAGCTGGCAGCCGATTAGTGAAATCACTTTTGTAATAAAATAACCTAACCAATTTAGAAATGGTGAAAAATCCCGACACTATCATTTCAAGGTTCTATCTCAAAAAAGGCTAAACCGAGTATGAATTCTGTTTGCGTCATACTGTTGACTGGTTTTCAGTCTATCCTTATTAATCCATACTAATATTATAAATGCGAAAGTGTGTGTGTGTGTGTGTTTGTATGTTTGTCCCTCTTTCACGTCGAAACGGAGCGACGGATCGACGTGATTTTTGGCATAAAGTTAGTTTATGGGCCAGAAAGTGTCATAGGCTACTTTTTATCCCGGAAAAATGCAGTTCCCGAATGCAGCGATAACCGAATTCCATGGGGGCGAAGCCGCGGGCAAAAGCTATATATATATGTACCTCCCTACTTTTGTATGATACACGTGATTGCGTCATTGCGGGAGCTCTTGTAAAAGACATGGCATCCTTCATTCCGTGGGTGATATGCCTAACCAACACACATCAAAAGGGTCTTGGGATATTCATTATCCCTAGACATGATGTTTTGATTCAATAGGTAGTAATATGAATTGAATACTGCCCTCCTAAGCCAAAAGGCGCTAACTCGAAAAAAAAACGCTGGAGTTATTTATACCATGCAGATGCAGAATGTCTTAAGCTACACAATACATATTATTAATAACTCAATTGTTTTTTCTGAGATAGCATCTTTTGGCTTATGAGGGCAGTAGATTGAAATGTTTAATACCGCGTAGAGAGTGTATTTTTGGTAGAAAGCTGAAAACAAGGCAATAGCTTGCAAAATGTAGCCATGAATGAGCAGCCAGTGACCTTGTGGGGCAGGCTGTTGCACCGCGGTATCGAGCGGTCCCTGCCTCCCCCGTGCACTTCCTTCCGCGGGGAGGCCGGGGCGACGCGGCCCTGCCCGGGATACGAACGGGAAGCTTCGCGAATGTTCTCGAAGGTTCTCCACAGTTCTATGGGATCAGGGCAAATATATGTTTTCAGCCAGTGTGACGAATCTAGGGCAAAGAGTTAAAATAAAAGTGTAAGTTGCACCAAGTAATGGAACGAAAACCAATGTCAAACCAGAGGCCGTAATTTAGTACAACGCGCGGACGCTCGTCATAACATTCTCCATCTCTTTCTACGTTCATCCTGTGTGTTCTGGAATCGACTTCTGTCAGCAGCATTTTCAGACGATAAGGAAATGCCCTTAAAAGTTAAATTAGTCCCTCAGTTTTTGCAATGGTCAAGTGGTTAGAAAACCTGACTACGAAGCTTGAGGTCCCGGGTTCGATCTAGGTCAATTGGTGTCAAGTGTTCCATGATATTTATTTATTTCAATTAAAGCCGTGGTGGCCTAGTGGTTTGACCTATCGCCTCTCAAACAGAGGGTCGTGGGTTCAAACCCCGGCTCGCACCTCTGAGTTTTTCGAAATTCATGTGCGGAATTACATTTGAAATTTACCACGAGCTTTGCGGTGAAGGAAAACATCGTGAGGAAACCTGCACAAACCTGCGAAGCAATTCAATGGTGCGTGTAAAGTTCCCAATCCGCACTGGGCCCGCGTGGGAACTATGGCCCAAGCCCTCTTGTTCTGAGAGGCCTGTGCCCAGCAGTGGGACGTATATAGGCTGGGATGATGATTTATTTCAATTAATCTGCCAGATCTTGCCAGACCTATTAGTTGACGTGAGCGCAGCCGCGGGTAGAGGCTTGTGAATAAAATAAATATATAATTCATCAGCATCCTAAACTCCTCGCACGCCGTGCTAAATATTACACGCAATAAAACAAAGTGATGGCTTTCGCAGTTCTGTCGGCGAGTGGAAAACGCCATTCCTCATCCATCATCGCTAAAAGCTGAGTGGTTCCACTTAAGCAGAGAGAAAACGCAGAATCGACCAATTAGTTTAAAATCTAGACTATGTTCCGGGATAAACAGTAACTTATGTAAGTCTGTGGGTCGAGGCAAAAATTCGGTATACCTTTTGCCAACTCACGACTCCCAAATGTTTAATTTGCTAAACTGCAGGGCTACTACGAAAATCGAAGTTCGTGTCGTTCGGTCCCTCTGACACTTATACTATTTAATACGAGAGCGAGAGGGATGGTACGATACGAACTTCGATTTTCGAACTTCGAAGTAGGCCCTTTCATTTTCCAACTCACGTATTTTCAAACCCAAATTTCTCAGTGCATTTTCTTATGGTTTTACAGAACACAGTAGGTTAGGTTTGTTTTATGAAAGTTCCGACGAAACATGATTTCATAGAAAATCGTGAGTTGGGAAATGAAACAGCTTGGCAAATAAAACATTTGGAAATCATGAATAAATTTTCACACGTGTAGAGAGAGGCAGAAACTTTCTAAACAAATTTTATTTATATCAATTGAATAAGTTGTTAGTAAATTATAAATGGAAAGTACCTAACATAAATCTTTTCTAATTAAAACAATCTTAAAGTTAAGTCTATATTAGGAAAGAAAACATTTATTCGTGACAACGTGGAGCGAAAAAAAAAACAAGACTTAAATAAGGAATAAGACATCAAATGTTTTGTTTATACTCTGTTACTTTTCTTATGTTTTTGTTTTCGTGTTCATTACATCTTGTTTTCTATTTATTATTATTATTATTTTATTTATTTATTCATTTATCAATAAAATATTACAGCATTACAGTTAGAAAACCAATGCACTGTCAAATTCAAATTAAACACAAAAAATACAAACATACATAAAACTCAAGAAAAACATACAAAATTTATGATTTGTAAGTTACTACTTCGTCTAAATACAGTATTTCAAGATAAAAATATTCAAATGATCAGACTAATTTAGAGTCACACAGAACCCCCAGCTTTAAGTTAGATTAGAATAGCGTTTGTTAACCTCGGGTCGCGACCCAAATAAGGGTCGCGGTTGGTTTTACATGTGCTAATTAAAAATATATATATAATGAAGTAAATTTTAGTGGTAATTTTTTTTTCAACTGGATGGCAAACGAGCAAGTGGGTCTCCTGATGATAAGAGATCACCACCGCCCATAGACACCTGCAACACCAGGGGGATTGCAGATGCGTTGCCAACCTAGAGGCCTAAGATGGGATACCTCAAGTGCCAGTAATTTCACCGGCTGTCTTACTCTCCACGCCGAAACACAACAGTGCAAGCACTGCTGCTTCACGGCAGGATTAGCGAGCAAGATGGTGGTAGCAATCCGGGCGGACCTTGCACAAGGTCCTACCACCTGCAAAATATAGGTTTCAATGATTTTTATACTTTGGGTAGCCAGTCAAAAAGATTAAGAGTTAGAGTAGGTTCATATTGTAGAGTTGACTCGCTAATACCCAGCAATAGGCTAAGATTCCTAAAAATATATAATTCATCCGTCATTTACTTTTCCAAAAAATATCGGACACATATTTAATCTTTTGTACTTATATTATACGAAAAATAAAATTATGGTCACAGCCGGCACCTACCCTATGTCACTCCGACAGTTTTGTTGAATGTAATGACATTACTACTACTTATTAGTTTGAGCCCCGGATAAGGACATAGGATATTTTTAATCCCGTAAAATCGCATAGTTCCCGCGGGATAGCGATAAACGAATTCTACGCGGCTGGAGTCGCGGGCAACGGCTAGTTTTACGATAATATCACTATCGATTTAATTTGGGTAGAGTCGATAAGTGTCTGTCAGTGTCACTGTCACTATGACAGATTAAAAAATTTCGCGAAAATTCCAAGCTTTGATTATGAGTATCCTCCCTATTGGTTTATTTTTATTTTTATATGTAGCTCTGGATAGGGATATGTGGAAGTCAAGAGGAGAGGCCTTTGCCCAGCAGTGGGACACAGTTATAGGCTAAATATAATAATAATAAAGGTATGTTGACTCGACGATCATTGTCCCGATAGTCGTTTCGGCAAACGGTCTAATAGCGAAGAGTCTCGACCAACATCTCAAGAGGCTATCGCTAGATGGCTAGATCAAGGGCCAGATACAGAAGGCGGTACTTCTGGACACGGCACGCATCGTCCGGAGGTTCCTCACTCTGCGGCCCTGACCACCGGTAGCTTAGGTTTTTATAATATTTTTATTTTGTATATACTTTTCTGTATTTTACTTTTTATAACTTATAAAAACCTAAACCTAAGAATGAAAGAAAAATAAAGAACATAATAATAATAAGTACGACTGGTTGGCAAACGAGCAAGTGGGTCTCCTGATGGTAAGAGATCACCACCGCCCATAAACATCTGCAACACCAGGGGTATTGCAAACGCGTTGCCAACCTAGAGGCCTAAGATAGGTTACCTCACGTGCCAGTAATTTCACCGGCTGTCTTACTCTCCACGCTGAAACACAACAGTGCAAGCACTGCTGCTGCACGGCAGGATTAGCGAGCAAGATGGTGGTAGCAATCCGGGCGGATCTTGCACAAGGTCCTCATCATCCCAGCCTATATACGTCCCACTGCTGGGCACAGGCCTCCTCTCAGAACAAGAGGGCTTGGGCATAGTTCCCCGCGGGCCCAGTGCGGATTGGAACTTCACACGCACCATTGAATTGCTTCGCAGGTTTGTGCAGGTTTCCTCACGATGTTTTCCTTCACCGCAAAGCTCGTGGTAAATTTCAAATGTAATTCCGCACATGAATTTCGAAAAACTCAGAGGTGCGAGCCGGGGTTTGAACCCACGACCCTCTGTTTGAGAGGCGATAGGTCAAACCACTAGGCCACCACGGCTTCTTTTTATATGAAAGCAGGTTCTACCACCTGCCTGGTTTTGATTCCCACAGTTTTCAGTATTAAAAATAACTCTACTATAATTACTTAACTGGGTATTTATTTCAGTTAAGAAACTCCCCATGGTAGAATACCCTATTCCTTACTTTCCCTAGCTGCGACGGCTCGTCTTGTTCCATTGCATACAAAGTACGATTCAGCAAGTAATGGCTGCGCTGTCTCATCCGTCTCACTTAAGTGCGAGTAAGACGAAACTAATAGCTCGAGCTTTGCACAGACAGAGAGCCCATGTGTGAGTGAGAGGTGTTAGGTACTGTAGAGTCCTTAAGATACATTGCAAGGCATTAGGAAGCGTATACGTATAGCTGTAGCTTTCATACGCTAACGCCCATAGCGTTGGAAGTAGTATTTAGTGATACTATGTTTACACGAACTTTTATTTGACTATCAATGTATGTTTATTTGTATCACACCTGGGCTTCAGAATCCGACTTAATTAGTTAGTACCAGGGCCTACTCCGAAGTTCGAAAATGGAAGTTCGTATCGTACCGTCCCTCTGGCTCTCGTATTAAAAGCTTTGCTCGGGCTAAAACTCGATAATAACCGTTTTCCCAGAGATAAGACCAAGCTAGATCAATTTGTCATCCCCAAAACCCCTATATACCAGATGTCATTGAAATCGTTGAAGCCATTTCCGAGGTTCTGATTATATTTATAGATCTATCTACATGTATATACGATAAGTGTCAGAGGGAGCGAATGACACGAACTTCGATTTTCGAATTTCGTAGTAGCCCTGCTGAGGTTCAATGACGATTTTTCGAAATAGTTGAAATGTTTTTTGTTGTGGCCCAAAAGGGTAAAGGAGAATGGCCTATGCTTAATTGAGTACTAATCATTACAACGTTATTGTTTTTTTTTTTATATGTATATTGAGTCAGTTTTTACTTTGTTCTAATGCATTTTCAATGTATGATGACCGGGACCGAATTGCATAACAAATTACAAACAAATAGTTTTAGTGTGAAGCCGTGGTGGCCTAGTGGTTTGACCTATCGCCTCTCAAACAGAGGGTCGTGGGTTCAAACCCCGGCTCGCACCTCTGAGTTTTTCGAAATTCATGTGCGGAATTACATTTGAAATTTACCACGAGCTTTGCGGTGAAGGAAAACATCGTGAGGAAACCTGCACAAAACTGCGAAGCAATTCGATGGCGCGTGTGAAGTTCCCAATCCGCACTGGGCCCGCGTGGGAACTATGGCCCAAGCCCTCTTGTTCTGAGAGGAGGCCTGTGCCCAGCAGTGGGACGTATATAGGCTGGGATGCTGATGATGATGAGTTTTAGTGTATTTTTTTATTAAAATGTCACGAATATCTGTTTTTCTTTCTTTCGAAAGTATTTTTGTCCAAACTGAAACGGAAACGTTTCACTCGGGCAATTAATGTTGAAATATTTCAGGTTCTTATTCTTATGTTATGGGTGTTCTGTTCATGGGCGGCGGTGATTGCTTTGCATCAAGTGACTCGTTTTCCCCCTATAATTATAAATAAATAGCTAAGGTTTGTATGGTAATGTAATGATGACATTTGAAATTTGCCACGAGCTTTGCGGTGAAAGAAAACATCGTGAGGAAACCTGCACAAAACTGCGAAGCAATTCGATGGCGCGTGTGAAGTTCCCAATCCGCACTGGGCCCGCGTGGGAACTATGGCCCAAGCCCTCTTGTTCTGAGAGGAGGCCTGTGCCCAGCAGTGGGACGTATATAGGCTGGGATGGTAATGTTAGTTGTGTCAGACTTATGGTTTTTTTAACGATATTGGAACTATCTAAACAATGAGACCACGAAAGGGCGTTCAGGAACGTGGGGAGGCAGCCAGCAAGATGGACGGACGTTTTGGTGCGAGCGGCTGGGAAGGACTGGATGCGGAAAACTCACGACCGCACAGAATGGTCTAAAATGGAAGAGAAAAAGAAGAACAAACAATGATAAAACGCTTATTTAGCTGTCATTGCCGACTATAACGTGACTGTTACTAACTTTACCACGATGCACCGATACAGATGCACTCATCAGTACAAGTGTACTTTCTTCACCCCAATGAGGGCTATCGTTTTTTGTCTCACTAGATGGCGCACTGTTGCGTGAGGTTTTTAAGTATGGTTTTGAAAGTCTGATATTACGGGCGTGAAAACAAAGTTTAGATTAAAATCATATTTTAATAAACCTTAAAACCGTACCATATAATATCGAGCATGCCACAGTGTTGCTAGTCCCGTTTTGTTCTGAAAAAAGGAGGACAAAGGTTTCCGAAAGACAAAACTGTCTCAAAACACAGACATTCATTGCCCGAACGCATATTGCCATAATTAATTTCAGATATTGCAAATATTCATAAAAAATTCTTAATTATAAATAACCCGCGTAGCTCACCCAAAAACTATGAGATTTGACATTTCGGAGACCTCACGCTACACTAGCGCCTCTAGCGGCGAATTCATTCGCGATAGCCCTCATTCAAATCACGCAAGTAAAATAGTAAGCCAAAACAATACCCCCGTCCCATTTTCAGAGTCCATACAATCAGCTGTTGCGGCGTTGCCAGCTTTACGGGCCGCGACGTTGCCGCCCCGCGCGAGGCGATCGACCGCGGCGCTTCGTGAGATCTCGTGAACGTTATTTTCATTCAAAAACCTTTGGTTATGCTTCTTGAGTAAAGTTATATTTAGAGTAAGTAGTGTTTTTTGTAAAGAAATATTTATTTATGTGCAATTTTTGTACTTTTTGTTGTCTCTAGTTAGCTACTTGCATTGTCATTCACTTTAACTGTATAAATTTGAAGTCAATCCGATCATTGGAAGTAGGTGAAATTCAGACTTGGGTAAAATGTAGGTAAGTATCTCTATTTTCTTACGAATAATCGGAAAAATAACTAAATTATTCGTTATTGGAAATAACTTAATCCTTAATTTGTTATTTTATTTTGGTTTTATCTAGATAAGTATGTATGTATGTAAACTCTTTATTGTACAAAAGAAAATGAACAAAACACAATTGAAAAACTTTGAGATACTTGTAGGTACAAAGGCGGATTATCCCTTTAAGTTTTATCCCTACCTTAATAAATAAATAAATTAGTTAAACTTGTAAATACTTCAAAGATAAATGTAAGTAGTACCCAGTCATGTAGAATTAGAAGTTGCCGGATACAATGAAAATTATCTACAACAAAAGAAACGAATATTTTGTAAAATAAACATAGCCAAATGACAAAATAGGTTTGTTTGTTATCTCATCTATGTAGATATTTAATCAAAAAAATTGACAATATTTAAATGCGATTGACTTTACCGTCAATTAATTAATTTTATTTAATTTTATTGATTTTGTTTAAATTATAATTAACTTAACTAGATAGATCCAACTCTGCTGAAATTCTGCTTGCACGGTTTGATCTTGGTACAAACCTTTCAAATAACAGAAGTTCGAAGTTTTAGTTCGAATTTTAGGGCCAAGACAAAAAAAACCGTCCTAGTGACGAGTCGGGTTCCGTACCAACCATCATCATCATAAGCCCTTAACGTCACTGTTGGACATAGACCTCCCCCACAGACCACAAGTTGCTTCGATCGGAAGCGGCCTGCCAATAAGCCCACGGTTTTAACCAGGTCATCCGTCCACCTCGTTGGTGGACGTCCTACGGCGCGCTGCGCTGCTATAATATAGAGGCTAGCAATCCTGAGTGTCGCATCTATTGTAACTATAATTACTATCATAAAGAGGTAAAGATTGTGAGTTTGTAAGGGGTAACTACTGATCCAATTTAGGTGAAATTCGGTATGCAGATAGATTGAGTTTCGGGAAAGGACATAGTATATCCCGGGTTCCGCGGGATAACGATAAACGAAGTCTACACGGGTGGAGCCGCGGGCAACAGCTAGTTAAAGATAAATAGTGGCCAAAACACCCGAGTGTCGCATCTGTTATTATAGCAACTATTATAATCTGTGGCGGCAAGTACCTAAACGCAGTCTCTGAGGGACCCCGGACGACGACCGCACAAGCGACAGTGACGTAATCCTGGAGTGCGGGGAAGGGTCGGAGACATTGACACCAGTTCAGAATGATGGGTGTTATGTAAGGCACTTTACATAAAATAAAGATGAAACAGTGTCGCATCTGTTAATAAAGATTATGTATCTTATATTGCATCTTTTAGAGAATATGCAATATTTTTTTATGCGTTCAAATAATTTTATTTTATTTTTATTTTAAATTGTTAATTGGACAGAGAGAACCGTCATGGACGAAGTAAATTTAATTTTTCTGGAAAAAGGTGGAATGCAAACTTCATTCGCTTAATAAATATACTTAGTGCCATCCACGAAGACGCGTGATTTTGCCTAAATTAGACGTTAATGATATTGTTATAGGAACCACGCCAAGTGTCATCGTGAATGACTCTACCTATATCTTGCAAATTTTTCAAATGATTTTGATGACCTCGACGACGTTAAATTTATTTTTATACATTTTTCTATTTCGGGAATCTCGGAGAGGGTTCTAAAGATTTTGACGAAATTTGCTATGCGGGGGTCTTGGAATTTTTACTGGGAATTTTTGAGCTACTCACGATTTTGAATGGGTCAATGGGTCCCAACTGTTGAAATTTTAGTTATTTAACAGAGTTCTAGACTAGACTTGTTTTTCTCTATTTTAGTTTTTATTTGACGATACTTTAAGGCAGGCTTTTCAGCTACAAAAGCGGAGCTATATTGACGATTTTATAGTGGAAAATCAAAGTAAAATCAAGTCAAAGTCCACTGATGGACATAAGCCTCCCCCCCTGTGCCATTACTCCCTGTCTTCGGCTCGACGCATCCAGCTTCTACCAACAGCCTTTCGCATATCGTCACTCCCATGGCCGGAGGGTGTCCTACACTGCGTTTGCCGAGACGCGGTCTCCACTCCAGAACTCGTTTTCTTAGGTAGGAAGGTAAAAATAGTAAAAGATTAAATACTTATTAAATGAAAATGTAGCAAGCAATGGCGCATCTCTAGAAGCCAAGTCACGGTACTTCATATAATTACGAGGCAATTTACCAGCGGATGTTCTAGACAGACAGGAAAACTAGATCTTAATGATACACCGACATACAATGTAGGTAAGAAATATATGTAGCTGGGATCAAAATATGACCACGTTGTATTTTTGAAATTCACATGGACTTTCTGGTCTTTGTGACGCAACTATAGTATAGTCCATGTCGGATCTTTCTAATTGTGACAATTTAAGATGTATCTTCGTATTTTATTAAGATATTTATCTAAAAATCTCTCACAACTCGCTTTGTCAAACAATTTTTCCTACTAATATTACAACTAAATGTGAAAGTTCTTGAGTAAGGGTGTGAGCATGTTTGGTACTCCTTCATGCAAAAACGGTTGAACGGATTTAGCTGAAATTCGGTACGTATATAGTTGGACGTCTGGAATATCACACAGGCAACTTTTTATCCCGATATTGCCACGAGAACCATGTAAAATTCCAAAATCTAAACTGCTATCTGCATCCCATTTTTTCATGTTGGTGTAAACAGATTCTTATTGGGTCTCATTGAAACTAAGCCCGTCATTGTTTGCTTGATGCATCATCACTGACTGGTTTGTGGTTACTAAGTATGGAGCATTTATCACAAGAGACGACACGCGCGGTTACCAAAATCAAAATCAAAAATATGTCAAGTAACAACCACATTGATCATACGAAATGTTTGTGTGTGTCTCGAATTTATGTGATGATCTTATTATGCTACTATTTACCCCTGGCTTTGCATGCGTCAACTATTGGAATTTATTAACGTTGCATTAAAAACACCCGGGCCAAATTTCATGTCTCTAATTCTAGCGGTTGGTTTTTGGGCGGGTGCGGGTACTAGTAAAATTCATTGCACGGGACGCGTGTACTTGGCGCTCCTCATACTATTTTTCATTAGGCGCGTGGAGTCGACCTGCTCCGGGCAAACCGCGTCAGCCAGCGTAGGCCGTAACTCCGTAAAGTTGCATCTAAAGACGTACGTAACTACCACTTTTCTCATCTATACGAGTTGTCTACCAAAAACTCTACGCCACTGATTTTTAGTCAAACACTCCGGCTTCATTTTGTGATATGGCGGATACCTCGCCTGCCGCAAAAAGAGGCAAAAAACGGAGCACAAAGTTAAGCTAAAAGCGACTCTCGTCATATGTGCTCCGTGGCATTCGTCGGATAGAACTTAGAATATCAACACCATCGGTGTTAGTCAAATATTGACTGAGTTCCAGAAATTTCTATTGAGAAACATGTTTTCTCTCTTTTGCTTATTAGGTTCCTTTCAATGATATCAAGCAAAAGATTTGAATTTTTTTTTGAGAGTTCCGTTATGAAAATGGTAGAACCGGAACCCATTGGTTGATTTACCTGGTGGTAGTTTTTTTTAATATTCATAAGTGCTTGTTATAGCTTAAATTGAAAAAAGATATTTTGACTTTGACCATTATTGTCCCATTATTGGAGTTTCGCCATGTCCGTCCATCGAGACTTAGCACAGCCGAGTGTAAGGGCAATATCGATACAAAGGTCAAACCGATAGAGATAGCGACATATGTAAATTGTAGATGAGTGAAAGAGACGAATAAAGAACACTTCCAAGATGTCTGATTTTTAATTAGCATCCCCCTATCACGAGTGCAAAAATATGGACTTATCAAACCCTTCAAAAATATGGACATATCTAACCCTTCAAAAATATGGACTTATCTAACCCTTCAAAAATATGGACTTATCTAACCCTTTAAAAATATGGACTTATCTAACCCTTCAAAAATATGGACTTATCTAACCCTTCAAAAATATGGACTTATCTAACCCTTCAAAAATATGGACTTATCTAACCCTTCAAAAATATGGACTTATCTAACCCTTCAAAAATATGGACTTATCTAACCCTTCAAAAATATGGACTTATCTAACCCTTCAAAAATATGGACTTATCTAACCCTTCAAAAATATGGACTTATCTATGTAACCCTTCAAAAATATGGACTTATCTAACTCTAACCCTTCAAAAATATGTACCACAGAATCTTTTCCCGATGTAATAAGGCCGTGACAACATATTTTTGTGTGGTTGCAATAGATACATATTTTTGCACTTGACTGTACTATGTAGAAAGCTCAATAATGGATAGAATAACTAAGAAAATCTTTCTTAACCTCCTATACCTCCCCTATACCTACGTAATGGTTTTTGCCCTCGACCTTGTCCGCGCAGAATCCCGTTTTCTATCCCACGGGAAATTAAAAATTAAAATTACCTTGCTCTAATTAGTATGGTATAGCATTCTCTAGTCATTATAAATTTAGAGATAAGACCGTTTTGAAGCCAATCTTATATTTTACTAGCTTTTGCCCGCGGCTTGGTCCGTGTAGAATTCGGTTATCGCACGCTGTTCCCTCGGGAACTGTGCATTTTCCGGGATAAAAAGTAGCCTATGTCACTCTCTAGCCCATAAGCCATCTCTATGCCAAAATCACGTCGATCCGTAGTTCCGTTTCGGCGTGAAAGAAAGACAAACACACACACTAATAATATTAAGTTAGTATTTTATTTAGAGGGCGTAGTTCCCACGCGGGTCCACTGCGAATTAGGAACTTCATACACCATTCAATCGCTTCCAGGTTCGTGCAGGCCTCACGCTGGTTTCTTTTACCAAACTCGTAAATTTCGCTCATGAACTTTGAACAACAGGTGTGAGCCCGGATTTGAACCCGCGACCCTCTGCTTGAGAGGCCATAGGTCAAACCACTAGGCCACCACAGCTTCACTTTACGTGTAATCAAGCTCTGTTTTTATTATATAGTTTACTTTACTTGTTTACAAACAAGAAAAGCTAAAATTTTCCGGGTTTCCTCGAAATACCCTTTTCTTAAAGAAAACAATGCCATAGAATCTTTGTTATCTTAAGTAATGGAGCTAAAAGGCTAGCGGATGGAACCTATCCAACGGGGCTGCGATATCTTTTACAACGTAAGGGGTTACATTTAGTAAGAGGAAAATGGAGCCACTAGGGGGTTTGCTTTTAACCTAAGAATGCACCAACATGACCTCACCTACAATTACTTTAAAGTTCAAACTTTATGACCGCTTCTATCGTCGATGGTCGCTTTGTTTATGGTCTTTAATATCGTGAATGTTTCACGTTACACCGAAAATAGCTCATAGCGACCTTCTGCGTACGAGCGGATGAGGTCGCAGTCATTCACATCGAATTGACGAATATTATTAAAAACATTATTTTGATTTTCACCAGTCTGGATGATCGGCCCGCCAGTCTCACCGTGTAACCGGTCATTCTGTCGCCATTCAGATCAGAATCGACTGAACTGACGCCATAATTATCGTATAATGAAGTCTTACTTATAGATGGACAATCTATCTATCTATAACAGCCCTTATAGCACCCGTCTGCGGACATAGGCCTCCTCTCTACTTTTCCAGTCTTGCCTATCCACTGCCACTCGCATCCAGTTTACGGCAGCTTGTTTCCGGATATCGTCTGTCCATCTTTTTGGTGCTCTACCGCGGGTGTTAGCACGGGGTCTCCACTCCAGGACTCTCCTCGCCCAACGACTGTGGTCCATTCTAACAATATGTCCTGCCCATCTCCACTTTCTGCGTTATATTTCTGTTATTACGTCATTCACTTTAGTCTTCTGTCTGATCAACTCGTTTTTCTTTCGATTTAGAACCAGAAGGTGTATTCCGAGCGTTATTCGCTTTTTGTGCAATAGATGGAAAATATAGTAGTTTTGTCCCGGAAAATTGTATAGCTCCCGTGGGCGCAGACGCAGACGGAGTGGCGGGCAAAAGCTAGCTTATAATCCGAATATTATAAGTTTCAATGACTTTGATTTTCATACGAAACCTAATGTTTCCAAGTTTAATGTAACAATAAACGACTGAATAACAGCAGCGGAATAAAACGGACGGAATATTACGGGACTATAAAACCCGAGCGATCTGTTTAGATCTGTAAAGACACGCCACGATGCGCACGCGATTTTGAACTAGATCTAGGGATAAATATTAAATAGTAACTATTTTATTATAAAAAAATATTGAACCCCAAATAATTACGTAAGCAACTAATATAGAGATTTTTTGAAATTACCAACAGTAGGTTAAAAAATTGCGTCCGCGAACAAACCCATGGAAAAGGGTTTTATTTAAATGGGTAGGTACATAACATTACTCAGCTAATTTTTTCACAGGAACATCAAAAAAGTATAAAAAATGTCTATCTCTAGAGTTCTAATTCTGTTAATTAAATTCGGGACCCAAAATTGGGAATTCTTGGAAGTGTTTTTGTGCTAGAATTCCGGACTACTAGACTTGCTTTTTCTTTATAGTTTTTATTTAACCTTTTTTAAGGCAGCCGGGATTTACATTTGTTAAATAATTACTATGTTTTTTGGTGCGCTAATAACATGTCGCTTTTAATATAGCTACACGACAACATTTCAATTTATTTTATTACTAGTTATATGCTACGTAATAACCCCGCTGTCAAGCAACTGTCAATATGACAAATGACATCATGACATCTGTGACTAGGGTCAAGAGCCAAAAAAAGGAATATATAAGCAGCGAACCGTAAAAAGGTTAAATGTCAAAAGGTCAGAACATAATTGCTTGGGCAAGATAGAGATGTTCTACACATAATATACTATTACGCAGCCTTTGTCTTTCAACCAGTGGTCACGACCCGTTGGGGTCGCAGTTTCTTTAAGGGGTCGAGGTGGTTGGTTAGATCAATTTACCAGAATCGTTATTCCCTAGTAACAAAATTAAGCTCGCATTTTTTTCCCAAATGCCTTTTCTCCCAATATGCTTTTTATACTGAAGCTTATTTTCATAATTGCGATTTTTCCCAATTTTTATCGCCACAGAAACATAGGAGGGCCTAGGTTATGTTAAGTTTGTATCGTACCGAAGGGCTAAACTACCCAAAAGGAATTAAGATTGGTTTATTTGGAATCGTTTTGTATTTATTTCAATTCCAAATTTTTACTTTTACGCGTCATCCCGTAAATAACCTAAATTGAAAATCCAAACTGAATATAAGCATGCACAGAAAAAAAAATCAGAAAAATAAAGACATCACTTGGGAATCGAACCAGGTCCTCGTAATCCGTTTACCGCGTGCTTATACCGCTACACACTGATGGTCAAAATCGGTACGGTAGTTCCCGCAATTGAGGGCTACAGCCATTAGATGTCCGCTTAGCGTCACTGCATTTAAGTGACTAAGTAAGAAACAACAGCTTAATATGAGCGTGCTAACGGGAAATTCGTGGTCGCGTATCCGTTGACCATCGAGTGGTTGTAGCGTGACATCATATAGTCACGTCGGTTTACGCGATTACGAGGACCTGGGTTCTGATTCCCGCAGTGGATTCGGTCTTTATTTTTCTGTTTTTTACTGCGTGCATCTAATTTTCAGTTTGTATTTTTCAATTTACCCAAAAGGGAGCTCCGCGTAAGCGTAGCTCCGGTCGACAGTGTTTCAGTGTCGATTAAAATTGGGAAAAAACCACGATTGTGAAAATAAAGCTTCAGTAAAAAAACCATAGTGGTGACAAGAATGCATTTGGAAAAAACGCGTATGGAAATTTTGCTACCACGAAATAGCGATTTTGGGAACCGAGCCATTTGTACAGAGTATATTTATTCTCATTTGTATTTCATATTGCGTATGTTCCATTAGAAATAGAAATAGAAATAAACTTTATTGTTATAACTGTGTACATTCTCATTTGTAAGGCACCCAAAATCTGTTTCTCGAATATTCAGCATACATTCATTAATCAAGGCTTGTAGCGTGTCTGGTTAAAATTCCCATACATTAGGACAAATGGCTATCCGTCGGGAAATCGCAGCAGGCTGGGGGAACGCAGCGGGGGGAAACACTGATTTAAGATATCAAACACCCCATATTTCATTCTTGTATGACGTTCGCGTACTGTTCTTGTTGGACTGTGAGAAATATGCAAACGCTTGACGATTACATACTGTTGTTATAAGTACTGTGTGCATTATGCGTTTTGCCAATTCAGACTAGCTGTTGCCCGCTTTGTCTGCGAAGAATTCATTTATCGCTATCCATCGAGAACTATGCAATTTCTCTTTCCAGGGTTTCAAACTATGTCCATACCAAATTTCATCCAAATCGGCTGAGCAGTTTGTGAAAAGGTAACAGACCGACAGACTAACGACAGACAGACCGTATTAACATTTTTTTAATGTAAATCGATATGATATGTACTCTTAATATGTATACTTGTATTTGTCGGCGACCGATCGTAAAATCCGCCAGATCACATTCCTAGGCATATCGTGAAATGCCGCCATTTTATGATATGCCTAAAAGTTGGCCAGGCATATCACGATGTGCCTGAAAAACAATACGGCAGATCGATTAGAGCAACGCATTCGTCGATATTCCTTATACCGGACCGGGCACATCGTGATATGCCGAAAAAAAGAAAAATTTAGGTACGACGAGCGAAGCGAGAAGTTGTTAGTATGAATTTGACCACAACGCACGAGCCGAGCGAGCGAAGCGAGCGTACCGTGTCGGCGACCGGCGAAGTGCCAGGACCGATATGGCGGCGTTTCATGATATGCCTAGAAATTTCATGAACTGCCTAAGCGTCACTACGCAAATTGTTAAACGGTGAGTTTTGAACGATATGGCAGATGTCCTTTAGCCTATTAATGAATTGCCGCAATTTCACGATTTGCCTAGGAACTTCGCGATCTGGCGGATTTTACGATCCGCTACCGACATATATATTATATACACATGAGCACGTGACATACCTACCTACTCACAAACTTTTGCATTTATAATTTAGTCTGAATTAGATTAGATTTCAAATTGCAAGGTAATTTCAAAATATCGATTACCTTCCTACATCCTATCCTATCTGCTATTTGGCATCGCCATGTATACATTTTTAGGCTCAAAATTGGCTCTACTTTTCAATCCGGGATGATTTTAATTGGTGCCCCTGGCTTAGGAAAATTGAATCGAAGTGACTTCCGATCCCATAAATCCTTTCAGGCTTCATAACCTGAACTTCAGCACTATATTCCATTGTACTCCCATTGATATTCAACCTTATGATGAACATGATAGAGTCGAATTTTGAATGTGACAAAAAATAAGTTAAGAACTTTGTTGCAGTAAGGTACGACGCAGTCGATATGTGCCTCTCTTTTCATCCATTATCGGACCGAATTTGATCCTTTGCTTCCACAAAAATGTCTGCACATTTGGTCTCTAATAGACGAACGTTTAGGACAGGCTGCCGGTTGAATTGAGCCCAAAAGAGTTAAGGATAAGGTCGGTTATGCCACTGGATCCACTGTAGAGCTTTTTAGGGTCGATAATGTGTACTGGACTGAAAAGGGACACCCTATGCGTAGTGACGTTATATAGTTGCTATCTGTGGTCGCTCTGAAATGTATGGAGCGAGGAAAATGCCAGAAAATGCTTGAATGCTTCGTTACTGTTGAATAATAGAAGTTTGCTTGAACTGATCGACTGTGTAGGTAAGTAGGTATACCTAGAGAGGTGGGTCGGTGCCCAGCTGTGAGACATTTAAGGCCAGAGGTGATGATTTCATAAACCGGCCAAGTGTGAGTTGATAGGGTCCTCCGGGTAGGGTTCCGCACAATGCCCAAAGTCAAATGTTTCCTCTATTTTTTTTTATAATATTTTTACGGTG
>NC_133488.1:2648268-2649245 GCF_025370935.1 Choristoneura fumiferana | reverse complement strand
GATACACAGAAAAAACAAGTTGGATGAAATAAAATTTAGCTTTCAGTGGTTTTTGGCAGTCGTTTTTATTTTGGTAAAAATTCCAATACCATCATTACTCTAATTTTTTTTGGAACTCTAGTGAAATTGCCGCACATAACAAGTGGCTATGCAGTCATGCTAAGTGCCCCTTTTTTGGTGTCCTGTCGTGTCACCACGTAACTTAGTTTTATTGTTAGTTATAGCGTTTAGTCTTACTACAGATGGAACCAAAACAAAGCTTTCTTTCTTTCAGTAATTTAATTAAGTACGAGTAAAAAGCTTTTGTTCATTTTATTATCAATAAAACTTTTTTAAATATATGTACGGCACGACTGTATCACTAATTGCGACCGTGAAAAATCCCAATTCCCCACCCGTTTAGTGGTGGTTTTTATAAGCGCTAATTTGAGTGAGTGGCGCTGAGTAATTGAGTGGGCCGTAGGGAGCTACTGTGGATTGTATTGGCTCATATATGCTATTAGGGATCAGCAGCACAGATAATTCCAGTACTCGTAGGTACTTGTGTTATAAAATTAATGATTATATCATGGACAGTGATATTTGGAAATATATAATTTCGATCCGCATTGGCGATCCCCACATCTAACGAGGCGGAATCGGGAAACGTAATAACCTAACTAACAAAAAGTTGGAAAAGCCCCACTTCAAAGTTCAATATTTCAAAAACGGCTGAACGGATTTTGATAAAACTTATTTTAGAGAGAGAGAGTGTTTTGGACGATAGTTACTTTATTGACCGATAGGTGTCGCTGAACTTAAAAATAACCTAGATAACGTTTGACTGACTGTAAAACCATAAGATTGTTGAATGATTGAGGATTAAACGGATTGGCATAGCAACGGTGTTTGATGTAAACAGAGAGAAAGAGAGAGAAACATTTACACATATTCGATACACATAAAAATACATTAGATGGAGAGAAAATAATAATAAT
>NC_133488.1:2567186-2648202 GCF_025370935.1 Choristoneura fumiferana | reverse complement strand
CTGTTTAGATCTGTAAAGACACGCCACGATGCGCACGCGATTTTGAACTAGATCTAGGGATAAATATTAAATATTAAATGTAACTATTTTAATTATAAAAAAATATTGAACCCCAAATAATTACGTAAGCAACAATATAGAGATTTTTTGAAATTACCAACAGTAGGTTAAGGCGCGCTTATAGAAGAATTTTCGGTATTTGAGGGGTGAAGCAGACGACGCGGTGGAGGCGAATGCGGTGCGTCTCGCGCGTCTGTCACGCAGCCGTTGACGGCCTTATTCTGTTTGTATCCGTATTCTGGTTAATGTGAATTCCGGATTTTCCTTAAAATTATAATTACACATTTTTTGGTTTAATAAGAAAATCTTCGTTTAATATGAATAGTCTTGGTAATAAACAAATTGTTATGCCTCTTCATACCCACAGTTTGATTTTGTAACGTAGGTAATGGATAGACATTTAGACTGAATAGGTCGATAGATAGATATGATGAAAAGGATATAAAGGTAAATCAATACAAATAATAAAAAACATTTTTATTTCAATCTGAAATGTAGATTACAAGCTAGGCAAATCTATACATATAATAAAAAACAGTAAGAAAAAGTTGTCTGTTCACTTTCACGAAATAAAATGAAATCATTTATTTCAGTAAATAGGCCGCAATGGGCACTTTTACACGTCATTTTTTAAAACTACCAGCGCTTTCGGAAGACCATCATTATTCATTGCCAAGAAGAATGCGCCGCAAGAAACTTGGCAGAAAGTAGTTTTTCAAAATAAATAATTGCAAATAAATAGTTACTAAAAAACTACAGTATATAATTAAAGAAAAAATTACAAATAATATATTATTATAATACAGGGTCCCTTAGTTACAAAACTAAACACTAACTATATCTAAACTATATCTACGTTCAGTAGAAGTGTAGAATGCTTCCACCGTCATAAATAAAAATAAAACTGAAAATACATTTCAGGTCAAGCAACCATTAAGCTTTTGGATCCGAAGGCAAGCTAACGTCTGCCGCCCCCAAAGTTAGCTCACACGCACTAATGTCATCCTCTGAAAGCAGAGCCGGTACCGAGGACATGGTAATACTTCCGTTCCCATAAACTCTATGGGCCAAGGGGATGTATAAAGTCCCTGAGTTAATCATAATAACTCAGAAACTACTAAACAGAAATCAACGAAATTTTGTGTAGTGATAGCTTATTGGTGTTTTTGTCCAGGCTTCTCAGCAGGAATACAAAGTTAAGGATCTATAAAACTGTCGTAAGACCTGTCCTTATGTATGGCTGTGAGGCCTGGACACTAACACACAAAGAGGAATATCAACTCCTTGTAGCGGAAAGGAAGGTCTTGCGTAAGATCCTGGGACCTGTCAAGAGAGACGACGGCACGTGGAGGATCCGTAAAAAGAGAGAGATCCAGGAGCTGGTGGCTGAACCCAACATCATCGGCGTAACAAAATCACACAGACTTCGCTGGTTCGGCCACCTACTACGAATGGGAGAGGATCGGGCTGCCGAAAGAGCGTACGCTGGGAGGACAGTGTCCAGGCGGATCATCGACGTATCCACGACCACGACTGGCAAGAGGCTGTGCACGATCGGGATAGATGGCATGCTCTTGTTTCGGAGGCCAAGACCCTCTTTGGGTCCCTGAGCCAAATTAGTTAGTTAGATAGCTTATTAGTCTGGTCAACAGTTAGGAGACTTTATGTTACGGAAAATAAATATTTTTGGATATAATAAAAAAATGCTCTAAATCGGATTCCGCGCGGACGCAGTCGACGGCAACAATTAGTTTTAAATAAATTTATAGCTCTTCCAAAATTGTCTGGAGCATGAAGCGATGCTTTTCTTTATTTTCGTGACTTGAGAAGTATGGATATGTAGGAGAAAGTTATTTATCTTCAGTCAGAGGAGATTCCAAAGTTGATTGTCTGGAGCATGAAACGATGTTTCCCTATTTTCGTTCGCTTGAAAAGTATAGATATGTAGAAGAAAGTTCTTTTTCTTCAGTCAGAGGAGGTTCTACAGTTATTTTTGATGAAGATTCTTTACCCTTAGTGGCATTCCCCGAGCTCGACGGAATCAACAATTACGGTAGTAACCAGTCCATATAAAAATGAAATTAGTTTGTCTTTCATTTTTTTCCCCAAAATGTATCATCTATAAGTATGATTACTGTTTTGAGGTGATGATTTTCACCACTCCACACAGCAAATATACACTGTGCCCGACACGTGACATGGAGACCTTGGATCTGGTCATACCAGTTACTATTTTTGGTTATTTCAGTAGTTTTAGTTTCCTTTTTCATAATTCTACATCTGAATTTCGTTTTCTTTGATACATTTTTTCAAGTCCATTTCTAAAGGCTACACTTCAACCGGGCACTTTATTTCACTTTTACTTAAAGATGATACATTTTGGAGAGAAAAAATTAAAGACAAACTAATTTCAAAATTGAAAATATAAAACTGAAATATAGATGCACAGAAAAACAGCAAAAAAAAAGACCAGCACTGGAAATCGAACCCAGGTCCTCGGTATTCCGTACCGAGTGCTATACCGCTACACCACTGCTGGTCCACCAGCAGTGACCAGCAGTGGTGGGTTGACCGGTAGTGGTGTAGCGGTTATAGCTGGTCTTTTTTTCTGGTTTTTCTGTGCATCTATATTTCAGTTTGTATTTTTCAATTTAGGTTTTACGGGATGACCGTAAGAGAAAAAAAAATGGAATGGAAATAAAAAATATAAAAAGGATTCCAAAAAACCATCTTGATTTACGTGAAGGTAAATTACCAAATCGAAGTTCCTATAATAAATAAGTCGCTGATAAGGTAGGCGGTAGGCGTCGTAATGTACGGTCTGGTACACACGGACCGCATTCCAATTGCAATCCGGCTGTAAAATGGCAGAACTACATCAGAACTGCGTAAGAACTGCACTCGACTGCCTAAATGGCAGTTGGAATGCAGTCCTCTGACAGTTGGGTCCAGTGCTGGTGCAGTTTGTACTAACTGCGCAATAACTGCATCCAAACTCCCATTTTTGCAGCCGGATTGCAGTTGGAGTACATGTTTTTGTCAATAATTTACTAGTGCAACCAAGTGCAACCATCTTGTTTTATTAAAATAATTTATGTTAAATAACTTGGCTGAATGCAAGATATTACCTTTGCCTGCAAAAAATGAGAAAAATCTAAACTTAGATCGAAACTGTTGCATCTACTATCAGAAATGTCAGTGAAACTGTCAAAGGGATCAAGCAGGGCTACTACGAAACTCGAAACTAGAAGTTCGTGTCGTGCGGTCCCTCTAACACTTATACTATTTAATACGAGAGCGAGAGGGACGGTAGGTACGATACGAACTTCGAGTTTCGAGTTTCATAGTAGCCGCAAGGTTCGCCGCATGTTCGCCGTGAGTAGTATAGGTTATACGTGCCTACAATTTGTATGGCAGTCGCGGTAGAATCTGCACGAAGCCGTCCGCGTCCGTGAGCAGCCGAGGCCCGCGCCAACCAGCTTGCGGTCGTAGTATGTGAAATCCGCTCAGCAGGGCTGCTACGAAACTCGAAGATCGTGGGTTGCGGTCCCTCTGACACTTATACTATTTCTTACGAGAGCGAGAGGGACCGCACGACACGAACTTCGAGTTTGGAGTTTCGTAGTAGCCCTGCTGACTCGGCCCGACTCCGGCCGGTCGATTAGTGTGTGGTAGGTACTTACCGTTTAGGTACTCTAATGCTTCTCATATGTGCTCTGAGTTCACTTATGCGTTTCCTCTTTCGCTAAACTTTTTTAATACTGCGATTACCCATATTATTTGCTCTCAAAAGTAGTACTAGCGCGTTAGAAAAATGTGCACAGGTCCGTCGTCGACTACGTACACGCGTGTACTGGCGACTGGAAATACTTGGCCGCCGCGCGCGCGCTAGAACCGTTTTATTTTGCCAAAGACGAAATAAATTGGTATGATTGATGTGCTCAACCTATTGAAAATCTATGAAGCATAAATCTAAATCTACTAAAAACTATTTAATAAAGCAAACTTTGTGTTGATATTCATAATAGTTTTCATAATATTTGGTTTAACGTGTAAATGAAGGCTCCTTTTCAAAAAAAATAATCTATCGAGGTTTTTGTCAGCAATCGTGTGTTTTTGATGAAGTCAAAAACTAGCTAATAGACTGAAAATATACATATAAAAAAATTGCAGTTGTAAGTATTGTCTAAGTATATTTTAAATATTTTCTAAAATTGTAGTTTTCACTACGTACAGCGCCTTAAAAAATTGCGTCCGCGAACAAACCCATGGAAAAGGGTTTTATTTAAATGGGTAGGTACATAACATTACTCAGCTAATTTTTACACAGGAGCATGAAAAAAGTATAAAAAATGTATATCTCTAGAGTTCTAATTCTGTTAATTAAATTCGGGACCCAAAATTGGGAATTCTTGAGGTAGTGTTGTGCTAGAATTCCGGACTACTAGACTTGCTTTTTCTTTATAGTTTTTATTTAACCTTTTTTAAGGCAGTCGGGATTTTCATTTTTGAAATAATTACTTACTTATGTTTTTTGGTACGCTAATATAATATAGCTACACGACAACATTTCAATTTATTTTATTACTAGTTATATGCTACGTAATAACCCCGCTGTCAAGCAACTGTCAATATGACAAATGACATCATGACATCTGTGACTAGGGTCAAGAGCCAAAAAAAGGAATATATAAGCAGCGAACCGTAAAAAGGTTAAATGTCAAAAGGTCAGAACATAATTGCTTGGGCAAGATAGAGATGTTCTACACATAATATACTATTACGCAGCCTTTGTCTTTCAACCAGTGGTCACGACCCGTTGGGGTCGCAGTTTCTTTAAGGGGTCGAGGTGGTTGGTTAGATCAATTTACCAGAATCGTTATTCCCTAGTAACAAAATTCCGTTTGCATTTTTTCCCAAATGCTTTTTCTTCCAATATTTTATCTTTTTACTGAAGCTTATTTTCACAATTGCGTTTTTTCCCAATTTTTATCGCCACAGACACATAGGAGGGCCTAGGTTATGTTAAGTTTGTATCGTACCGAAGGGCTAAAACTACCCAAAAGAAGGAGCTCCGCGTAAGCGTAGCTCCGTCGACAGTGTTTCTGTGCCGATTAAAATTGGGAAAAAACACGATTGTGAAAATAAGCTTCAGTAACCATAGTGGGACAAGAAAGCATTTGGGAAAAACGCGTATGGAAATTTTGCTACCACGAAATAGCGATTTTGGGAACCGAGCCATTTGTACAGATATATTTATTCTCATTTGTATTTCATATTGCGTATGTTCCATTAGAAATAGAAATAGAAATAGAAATAGAAATAAACTTTATTGTTATAACTGTGTACATTCTCATTTGTTAGGCACCCAAAAATCTGTTTCTCGAATATTCCAGCATACATTCATTAATCAAGGTTTGTAGCGTGTCTGGTTAAAATTCCCATACATTAGACAAATGGCTATCCGTCGGGAAATCGCAGCAGGCTGGGGAACGCAGCGGGGCGGAAACACTGATTTAAGATATCAAACACCCCATATTTCATTCTTGTATGACGTTCGCGTACTGTTCTTGTTGGACTGTGAGAAATATGCAAACGCTTGACGATTACATACTGTTGTTACAAGTATTGTGTGCATAAAGCGTTTTGCCAATTCAGACTAGCTGTTGCCCGCGACTTTGTCTGCGAAGAATTCATTTATCGCTATCCATCGAGAACTATGCAATTTCTCTTTCCAGGGTTTCAAACTATGTCCATACCAAATTTCATCCAAATCGGCTGAGCAGTTTGTGAAAAGGTAACAGACCGACAGACTAACGACAGACAGACCGTATTAACATTTTTTTAATGTAAATCGATATGATATGTACTCTTAATATGTATACTTGTATTTGTCGGCGACCGATCGTAAAATCCGCCAGATCACGACATTCCTAGGCATATCGTGAAATGCCGCCATTTTATGATATGCCTAAAAGTTGGCCAGGCATATCACGATGTGCCTGAAAAACAATACGGCAGATCGATTAGAGCAACGCATTCGTCGATATTCCTTATACCTGACCGGGCACATCGTGATATGCCGAAAAAAAGAAAAATTTAGGTACGACGAGCGAAGCGAGAAGTTGTTAGTATGAATTTTGACCACAACGCACGAGCCGAGCGAGCGAAGCGAGCGTACCGTGTCGGCGACCGGCGAAGTGCCAGGACCGATATGGCGGCGTTTCATGATATGCCTAGAAATTTCATGATCTGCCTAAACGTCACTACTCAAATTGTTAAACGGTGAGTTTTGAACGATATGGCAGATGTCCTTTAGCCTATTAATGAATTGCCGCAATTTCACGATTTGCCTAGGAACTTCGCGATCTGGCGGATTTTACGATCCGCTACCGACATATATATTATATACACATGAGCACGTGACATACCTACCTACTCACAAACTTTTGCATTTATAATTTAGTCTGAATTAGATTAGATTTCAAATTGCAAGGTAATTTCAAAATATCGATTACCTTCCTACATCCTATCCTATCTGCTATTTGGCATCGCCATGTATAAATTTTTAGGCTGAAAATTGGCTCTACTTTTCAATCCGGGATGATTTTTAATTGGTGCCCCTGGCTTAGGAAAATTGAATCGAAGTGACTTCCGATCCCATAAATCCTTTCAGGCTTTCATAACCCTGAACTTCAGCACTATATTCCATTGTACTCCCATTGATATTCAACCTTATGGTGGACATGATAGAGTCGAATTTTGAATGTGACAAAAAATAAGTTAAGAACTTTGTCGCAGTAAGGTACGACGCAGTCGATATGTGCCTCTCTTTTCATCCATTATCGGACCGAATTTGATCCTTTGCTTCCACAAAAATGTCTGCACATTTGGTCTCTAATAGACGAACGTTTAGGACAGGCTGCCGGTTGAATTGAGCCCAAAAGAGTTAAGGATAAGGTCGGTTATGCCACTGGATCCATTGTAGAGCTTTTTAGGGTCGATAATGTGTACTGGACTGAAAAGGGACACCCTATGCGTGGTGACGTTATATAGTTGCTATCTGTGGTCGCTCTGAAATGTATGGAGCGAGGAAAATGCCAGAAAATGATTGAATGCTTCGTTACTGTTGAATAATAGAAGTTTGCTTGAACTGATCGACTGTGTACCTAGGTAAGTAGGTATACCTAGAGAGGTGGGCCGGTGCCCAGCTGTGAGACATTTTTAAGGCCAGAGGTGATGATTTCATAAACCGGCCAAGTGCGAGTTGATAGGGTCCTCCGGGTAGGGTTCCGCACAATGCCAAAGTCAAATATTTTCCTCTATTTTTTTTATAAAATTTTACGGTGCTTTTTAAATTAATACAAAATATCACATTTGAAATCCTCACATATCACAGTAAGACGCGATGAGACGCTACAGCAGACCTCTGCTCTTCTCTTCCATGGCGCGCCACAACACTCTCTTCAGCCCCCGCATCCATCCGCCGCCAGCGACCCTCTTAAGGGGATCCCATGCCCCAATGACCTTCGATCTGAATTCCTTAGTTTTCTAATGATTTTTGTAGCTTATTATATTAACAACAACGACTTTAAGCAATACAGTATCCCATATTTACTTCAAAGTTCATTGTTTTCGAGATATTTGGCATCAAAGTTGAACCATTTTAGGCAAAAAACTGGTTTTCTGGCCATAACTTTTGTGTTAATTAGTTTCAAATGAAAACCCTCGACCAGTTTTTAGAGACGTCAAAGGCAAATCCAAATATGTAGATTTCGTATATGTTAGATCTTTCACGTCAATAGAGATACGAAAAAAGTGTTTTTTCAGACAATGTTTAAAAAAATCATACAAAATGAAGTATTATTTTTTTTCAAAATCCTGTAGACAAAAATAGAGATCAAAGATTGAAGAACCGATAACCGTTTGACTTATAATTCTATCTGTAGTGCAAAAGTAGGAGATACGATTCAAAACTTGTCAAAAATCGATGAAAAATCGGTTCAGCGGCTTAGACGTCACGAGGTAACTAACTATAGTTAGTATAACAAACAGACTTACAAACTTTCGCATTTGTAATTAGTAAGACGTCTATTCTAAACGCTTCGGTTGTCGTGCTGTTCAATAGTGCTGACGCTTTATCTATAGCATAATCTCTTAGATATATGTTCTACTTTCTACCACAACAATGGTTCCAGTTAGGGTTATCTACATACAAAGGTGCGGACGGCAACTATTCATAGTGCTAATGAAGCTGTTTTGCTCGACCGCGGAAAGGTGGGTTATGTTTTTGTGCGGTACGCCAAAAGAGTGCCATTTTAAGTACTCGGGCCATTGTGTCATCATCATCAGCCGAAAGATGTCCACTGCTGAACAAAATCTTACTCCTTAGAACGTCCTACTATGCGAATCGATTATTGTGCTATTATAAAAAAGTACCTAACATCGAAGGCTAAGGCGGGAGCAAAGCAACCTAACCTAGCCGAGTCGGTTTTGCCCTGAACAAGCTAATTCACTCGCTTGATAAAATTATGCGTATTCATTTTATAACAGTTTAAGTTATAGTTAATAATGTTATACATATTTCAATTATGCGGATTCATTATTACCTATGCTAAATAAGTATTATGCTTCTTTATAATTATGCAAGTTCACTGTTATGCACAATTATGCTAAGCCAAATCTGTTATGCGAATTCATATTAGGGCAATAAATGTTATGCGAAATAAGGGGCACCCCGTCAGTCCATCTAGTGGGAGGCCTGCCAACGCTTCGTCTTCCGGTTCGTGTGCTACTCGAGGAATGTTCTCTCCAACGGTTTCCCGTCCTTGTTGTTAGTGTGCAACCCTACATTTGACAGTATAACCAAAATGACGATGAAAACATTAGTATTGGTACAGTCACCAGCACCAATATCTGACACAACAGGCGTGCATAAATATCTGATACGACTCTATATCTTAGGCCGGAAGGATGTGTCAGATATTTTTGCACGCTCCACTGTGGCAGATATTAATGCTGGTGACTGTACGCCTGTATTAGTTTCGTCGGGTAGTCGCGCGAGCTAAACTCGATTTAAGTTTTAAATACTGCCAGTCGTATAGTTATCTCATGGTTTATGCGAGTAAAGCAGCGGCTAAAGGCTGGTGTAGTATAAAACGGATTTCTGAGACAAAGTAAATTGAATAGCGCGGTGTTACCCTAGTGTCAACTCATACATATTCACTACTCCAAGTTACAATGTCCACGGGGTCGATGAACTCGGTTTGCGCTTTGATTAACTGTTTGGTCGTATACATCAAATAAAGACAAATTGCTTTATTACATATACGAGTATTCAGATATTTTGTAAAGGGCGAGCATCAAGTATAACGCAATTTCTTGTAAAACGTTAGGATGCGTTACAGGGGCTGCGGGGTTACTACGAAATTCGCGGCGAAAATCGAAGTTCGTGTCGTTCCGTCCCTCTGACACCTATACTATTTTATACGAGAGTGAGAGGGACGGTACGATACGAACTTCGATTTTCGAATTTCGGATTAAGCCCTCTGGTTTGAACCACGCGTTAAGTCACAGTTTTTTTTATAAAAGTCCTCAAAGATGGGAGATTCGCATCATCAGTTGTTGTTTTTGGCCTACGAGTATAAATGCTCTCATGCTGGCTTTCCCGCGCAAGCGCAACTGTACCAAAAAAATGCCAACTAAATTTGGAAAACGGCTAAAGAAAAGTTAAAAGACTTAGGGGCCGTTTCACCATCCATTGATTAGTGTTAACTGGCGGTTAGGTGTGATGCCGTCTCTATTTGTTTTGTTCGAATAGACGGAGACGGCATCACATTTAACCGTCGGTTAACGCTAATCAATGGATGGTGAAACAGCCCCTTAAAATGGTAATTTGGGTGTTACGTAACATTTTTATGCGGTCACAGAAAAACGTTACCGTGCGTTACGTGGGAGGAGGTAGAGTCAAAAATCTTCAAAAATTGCGTTGCGTTATACTTGAACGCAGTGTGAAATTCTGAACGTGCTTCAAAATTAGTGTTTCAAGCTCAGTTAATGCAGGTAAACATAATCCATTACCTCTTCGTAGAAATCTCCCATAAATTGTTGAAAGTAAATCACGAACTCAATTTATGGAAACCGAAAATTTTATCCAGCAAATTTCAAGATTAATGTATTCTCCAGCTTTAACTAGGCTTAAAACTCGAATTTTGTATCACGTTAAAAATTTCGCCCTGTAGAATACCTACATTATATATAATATATTATTAGATACTACAAATCATTGACAAAAAAAAAATAGTAAGTTTTTGTTAAAAAAAAATTTAGTTTCCGTACCGAAGTTCAAGTCAATCCGTGCACTGGAAGTGGGTTAAATTTAAATTCTAGTTGAAAAATTCCTCCTCACTAACACTGCGGCACCGTAAAGCACTAGTACTTTATCTATTTTGTGCCGTAAGAGAGATAATAGATTATCGAAAAGACAAACTGAGACATGGATGCACAGAAAAACCAGAAAAAGAGACCAGCACTGGGAATCGAACCCAGGTCCTCAGCATTCCGTGCTGCGTGCTATAACCCCTACACCACTGCTGGACAGGAATCTAGACACGATTTTTTTTTGGTGTAGGGGTTATAGCACGCAGCACGGAATGCTGAGGACCTGGGTTCGATTCCCAGTGCTGGTCTCTTTTTCTGGTTTTTCTGTGCATCCATGTCTCAGTTTGTATTTTCGATATGATTTCACGGAATACCCGTAAAAGTAACAAATTTGGAGTTGAAATAAAAAATACAAAGCCTAATAGGTTGCCTGGAAGAGATCGCTCTGAAGCGATAAGGCCGCCTATTGCTTACCTTAGAAAATCTCTATGTATATTCCTGTGTTTTCTGTACTGCGTACTGTGTTGGTGTGCAATAAAGAGTTATTGTATTGTATTGTACAAAAAGACTCCAAAAACCCAATCAGATAATAGATTATTTTAGACAGCAAATAAAGAAAATATATAAATAAAATTCGATTAAAACTCGCTAAAATTGTTAAGTGTTTAATTGTCATTACCACCAAACATCCCAGCAGCTTTAAAACTCTGAGAGCGGCGGTTAGCGAAATTAGTGCCGGGGGCATAATTAAAACTGCACGAAGCACGGCAAACTTATTAACCCTAATTTATTGCATTAATCTCGTGTAATTAGAGTAATGGGGTAAATACCCCATGTTGGGGTAAAACTGACTGTGCATTTGTGTGCATCACAAAATTACAAAACTGTCCAGACATTAGGCATTCAACTCCATACTATAAAAAACCGGCCAAGAGCGTGTCGGACGCGCCCAAAATAGGGTTCCGTAGCCATTACGAAAAAATTTAAAGAAAGAAAGAAAGAAAGAAAATACATTTATTTAACGCCATAAAAAACAAACATAGGAACAAACATAGAACAAATAAAGACATATATGACGCATAAAGTAATATTTAAGTAATATTTATTTTATTTTTGTTTTATTTATTTTAGTAATATTTGTTTTTTTTAGTTATATTTTTAGTTTAGATAAATTTTATACCTTAGGCTGCTATTTACTTTTAAACTACTAAAAATTTTTAAGCAAACTTAACATATGTGTTATAGTTTTCCTTGTAAGTTTAATATACTTACTATCATCCTGATTTTTTCAAATTTTTCTACCCACCGGTTTAGATTTTACAGGGGGGGGGGACGCTCGATTTTAATAAAAATGTGCACTTTAAAGTTGAATATTTCGCAAACAAATCACTGAATCAAAAAATCGTCTTAGCAACCCCCTAAAAATGTAGTTCTAAAAGACCTATCCAACGATACCCCACACTATAGAGTTGGATGAGAAAAAATAATCACCCTCACTTTACGTCTATAAAAAATATAATACCCTAAAAAATCATTTTTTATTTTTTATTGTACCATTTTGTCGGCATAGTTTTCATATATATCCGTGTTTTTTTTTTAATTCTAGCATTGAAAGTCCCTGAGCAAAGCCGCGGACGGACGGACAGACAGACAGACATGGCGAAACTATAAGGTAACCGTTTTTGCCATTTTGGCTACGGAACCCTAAAAATGAGACAAAATAGGAATATCGTCTCCTACTATTAAAGTAAGTACAATCACAGAATAAGTGTCGCGTAAAGTTCGTGTTTATGCTGGATCTAGGCGACATTATGACGTCAATGAGGGCTATCGCGTATGATTTCGCCACTAGAGGCGCTAGTGTAGCGTGAGGAAATCAAATCTCATAGTTTTTGGGTGAGCTACGCGGGTTTATTTATAATTAGAATAATTTTGTGAATATTTTGCAATATCTGAAATTAATTATGGCAAATATGCGTTCCGGGGCAATGAATGTCTGTGTTTTGAGGCAGTTTTGTCTTTCGGAAACCTTTGTCCTCCCTTTTTTCCGAACAAAACGGGGACTATGCAACACTGTAGCATGCTTGATATTTTTATAGTACGGTTTTAAGGTGTATTAAATATGATTTTAATCTAAACTTTGTTTTCACGCTCGTAATAACAGACTTTGAAAGCCATACTTAAAAACCTCACGCAACAGTGCGCCATGTAGTGACACAAAAAACGATAGCCCTCATTGCCACTAACGCGTTTGGTCTATTTTGAACGTCTTTGCTGCACTCTTCATTGGGAGCGCACCCACAACTTAACCCAAATAAAACAAGGTGAATGACTGGCCTCATCCTCGAACCTATGACCCCTTCGTGGTTCGTCGAACACGGCCACATAATTCTGTAGCTGGGTAGTTCTCTTAGCGTTTCAACCGCTATCAAGTATTTCGATCCTTTGGGGCAACAAGAGCAATACAGTACATTATAATAGGACTTAGGTACTAAACAGAAAGCCAATAACAGATGTCCACAGAAATATAGTTAGCGAATCAAACTAACTAACACGGACAAGAAATATTGCTAGTGAGTGAGTCCACAAGAGTATGATCTCTAGTATGATGTTTGTGTGTGTGTGTGTGTGTGTGTGTGTGTGTGTGTGTGTGTGTGTGTGTGTGTGTACCTGCACTTAATGAAATGAATCGCGTACCAAGGTGGAATCTTTGTGCTACTGATGTCATTGTCATATTGACATTCCATACATCTGCCAAAAAATCATAGGGACATTGATTATGAAAACGTTCCACCCTGGTAGGGTCGACTCTACAATATTTATTAAAAAGTTTGCTGACATGCACTGTCTAGCAACTGGCCACTAATAAAATTAAAAAGCAAGCAACGCGAAAGGGAAACAAAAGAAATCCATCAAATACCAATACAAATATAACATATAACCAATAGATGGTGAAACAGGGGGGTAAGTACTTTCTTTTAGTTTTTATTTTATTTTATGTGAGTATTTAAAGTATAGGATAGTTTTATGTAAGTAAATAGTGTTAATTTATGTTTGTCCTATAAAGTTTTTGTTAATAAATAACAATTTTTCAAACGTGACAAAAGTTTGTGTCAGTTAGTATTGACTAACGCCATCTAGCGATATTCTATGTCATAATTCATTATTGTATCGAAAGCACACTATAGTATTATATTGTTTCATGAAACCCTTACTAAACAATACTGAATACCTACTGCTAGCGGTTGTAACGCCAGTAGACCACCCACCTACTGAAGTTGTTAAAATTAATTTTATTAATTAGAACAAAATATTCCACGGTACAAATTAATTAGTTTAATGAGCGTTCGCTAAAAATACATTTTTAAAGCTTTTATTTTTTGATGGTGCCGTAGTAATGAAGAGATGAACTTGATATAGTTTTTATTATGGAGCGGAAAAGGGTTAAGTTTGTTATAAACTAGAATTAAAGGTAATTCTCCTTAATTAGAGTTTAGGTACTTATCCCGTAATTAGTTATCTGGCGCTATGAACATTATCTTAAATTTTGCAGGTGGTAGGACCTTGTGCAACGTCCACCCGGATTGCTACCACCATCTTGCTCGCTAATCCTGCCGTGAAGCAGCAGTGCTTGCACTGTTGTGTTTCGGCGTGGAGAGCAAGACAGCCGGTGAAATTACTGGCACTTGAGGTATCCAATCTTAGGCCCCTAGGTTGGCAACGGATCTGCAATCCCCCTGTTGTTGCAGGTGTCTATGGGCGGTGGTGATCTCACCATCAGGAGACCCACTTGCTCGTTTGCCATCCAGTCGAATAAAAAAAATGGATTTTCTAACACTTAGGACCTATTTCACAACTTTTTGATAAAATTTATGAGACAGAAAATGTGATGCCGTCTTTGTTCAAAACAAACAGAGACCGCATCAAAGATATCGGAAATATAACGTTTATCAATGAGTAGTGAAGTTAAGCAGTTAGGCCTCTCATCCGCTCCAACATTGGCTGATAACTGAAAGAGATCCCTTAAAGGTATAAGTTCGATTTGTAGATGTATTTTGAAACCGAAAAATATTTAAAAATTGCCAGACAGGTATTAAACCTACACCTCCTAAGGTTTTACGCGACAGAGGCGTCATACCAATTTGACCACCGACAATCCGGCCAACCAGCTGAAAATCAGTCGCTTGCATAAGCCGACACTGTGGTGCTATCGGAACTATCGAAACTCACGAATTCATCATCATCATCATCCCAGCCTATATACGTCCCACTGCTGGGCGCAGGCCTCCTCTCAGAACAAGAGGGCTTGGGCCATAGTTCCCACGCGGGCCCAGTGCGGATTGGGAACTTCACACACACCATTGAATTGCTTCGCAGATTTGTGCAGGTTTCCTCACGATGTTTTCCTATAGCCGTGGTGGCCTAGTGGTTTGACCTATCGCCTCTCAAGCAGACGGTCGTGGGTTCAAACCCCGGCTCGCACCTCTGAGTTTTTCGAAATTCATGTGCGGAATTACATTTGAAATTTACCACGAGCTTTGCGGTGAACTCACGAATTATTACGTGCCAAATTAGTTATTGGGGTCAGACCTAGTTCGAGTTGAGCAGGTATGAGGTTTTTTATCTATGAATACAGTGTTTCTTATTACTGAAAACGGTTACATAGAATTCTGAATATTTCTGTCTTATTGTTTCAGGATTACCCATACCGTCTATTACTGATCCATCTATAGATTTATAAATGGGCATCTATTTATAAATGGGCCACCCGGTACGACATATACCTACTTACATTTGATATAGTAGTACTTATAGATGTTTTTTTAATGGACTGTTGATGTTAGCCTCAGATGACTTTTACAGCTTACCGGAGAAGGCGAGCTGCCTGACGGACCGCTCACGAAATACAGTATAGATGTACAGATAAATTTAAATACTAACTAGGATGTAGTTTTAGATAACTTAGGCACTTAAAGCGATAGTGCAAACAACTCGTCAAATTGCCAGGAGTACGAACCGTTAAACTAATGATGCGTTTACTTAAATGCAAATTGCTTGCGCACTTACGGTATGCCTACTTCATACTAGATAACGATGTAAAGTGTGCCACCAGTGTTACTAGAAATAACACCACTGTCTACTGAAGCTCTATACTGCAATTAAATACTGTAACTGTGAGAGAGAGCCGCCATCACCTAATAAAGCAACTCATATAAATTTAGAGAACTAAAATCGAGTAATTAAAAAGCAAGGACCTAAAAAAACAATTGAGGGAGATCTAGCAGGTGAACTGAGATAGAGTAAATAATGAACCTTCTTCGATCATGCTTTTAAGTTAGGAATAGTACATTGTGTCTTAAGGGCGGTAAATAAGGAATTACGAACGAGAGTCTATTAGAAGCCCGAAGTCGAAGACTGAGGGCTTTAATGAGTCGATGTTCGTAATTCTAGTACCGCCCGTGCGACATTCAATGTTTTTCATCACATTTGCGAGTAAAATTTTATATTTGTAAAAGAAAAAATATAATTGTTCCAAATATTGGCGATACCTTAGGCAGTGCTCTTGGCAGCGCCGCCCTCTACCTCCCTCGGCATGCGCCGCAACGTGCGTGTGCATGTGGTCCATGTAGTCCTGCAGCAGCGCGCGCAGCACCATCAGTACGGGCACTGACTCATTTACCGACCTTGGGCTTCATGACAAGAAAATGTGTACGCGCAATGACTCATTTACCGACCACGGGTTTCATGACAAGCACATTAAGGTCGAGGGTTTTATTTGGGGGGTTGCAACCAAGGTAGCCTGCATGTTATGACACTGTTTACGAGCAAGTGTGATGAAAAAAAATTAACAGTGCGATGTACAGTCAAGTGCAAAGATATCGACACAGACAGACAAAGTTACAAAAAAATTATAACCTATACATATTTTTGTAACTTTGGTAGTGTCTATATATAGACATATATACATCTTTGCACTTGACTGTAGGATGGTGACCGCATATGATAGTGCCATCTTACGGGTGGAAAAGAAACTAAAATTATTTTAGATGCAACGCACACTATCTGTGTAGAAGTTTTAGAACAAAATTACAAAAGATCAAAGCGAACTCTCTCACGACGATCAATTTTATCAATCTAAACTCTCTTACGTTCGCGGAACCTGGTCACTTTAGGTATTTCGACCATTTGGTATTTCAAATGTTGGTGTATCAAACTTAGGTGTCATAGCTGTTGATATTTTAAACATTAGACATATTTTCCAATAGGTATTTTAAACTTAGGTGATTCGTAGGTAGGTGTTAGTTGCTTAGGTATTTAGATTTTAGGGATTCTGAACGTAGTTTTTTTTTACGTTAGTTTTTTTTTAATTTTAGACATTCCAATACGTACCCCTCTAATGCCTTAATTCATCATCATCATCCCAGCCTATGTACGTCCCACTGCTGGGCACAGGCCTCCTCTCAGAACAAGAGGGCTTGGGCCATAGTTCCCACGCGGGCCCAGTGCGGATTGGGAACTTCACACGCACCATTGAATTGCTTCGCAGGTTTGTGCAGGTTTCCTCATGATGTTTTCCTTCACCGCAAAGCTCGTGGTAAATTTCAAATGTAATTCCGCACATGAATTTCGAAAAACTCAGAGGTGCGAGCCGGGGTTTGAACCCACGACCCTCTGTTTGAGAGGCGATAGGTCAAACCACTAGGCCACCACGGCTCTATCGTCAGCAAATGCCTTAATTACTCAAACTTAATAAAGCGGAGGGATTTTAATCACGTAAGATATAGACATAAAGCGAATAAGCCAATCGGCGTCAGCTTGGCGTGCCATCGAGTGTTGCCACTTTAGCCACTTACGAGTAGTAGCAAAATCTGGCTATTTTTGGCACTACGTGAGCCGATTTAATTGCACATAGAATTTCATACCTATCGGCTTCGAGACCTGGGGTCCATGGGACCCTGGCGCGCATAGACTCTTAAAAGATTTACAAAAGCGCCTATGGTTGACACAACTGGAGACCAAACACCTGGCAGCTGTCTCTCTCAAAAAATAGCATTGGTATTAGACGAGAAAAACCTGTCAGCCTTTTGGGCGCAATGCCCAAAGCTCGCAGCTCGGGCCATTACTAGATATATTTTAATTTCAAGCAACTAATTTTAACTTTATTTTTAATTAAGTTAGGTATTTAATTTCTTCTTTGTTATTTCTTGAACATTTGTTTTCAGAAATATTAACTATTGAGACTTCAGTAAATTGACAGGTTTTCCAAGCTTCTCATTATTAGTTATTTAATTTGACATGTAAGTATTTGTATAGTAATATCTTGGAAACCCACTTAGCAAAGTCAACAAACTTTACAGTTTCCATACATTTACGGCTATATTTGGAGCCAATTTTACATGAACTAGATATTCTCGTTAATAACTTATAAATATAACTTGGGACTTAAAATCTAAACTAAAATCACCACCCTCGTGCCGTGGTGCCCTAGTGGTTTGACCTATCGCCTCTCAAACAGAGGGTCGTGGGTTCAACCCCCGGCTCGCACCTCTTGAGTTTTTCGAAATTCATGTGCGGAATTACATTTGAAATTTACACGAGCTTTGCGGTGAAGGAAAACATCGTGAGAAACCTGCACAAACTGCGAAGAAATTCAATGTGCGTGTAATTCCCAATCCGCACTGGGCCCGCGTGGGAAATATGGCCCAAGCCCTCTTGTTTGAGAGGACTTGCCCAACATGGACTAAACTAAAATCACCACATTTTTTTAGTCATATTTAATCTATCAACATAGCCACAAAAACAAAAATTCGTGATAAGTCCCAGGTGAAATTAATTAATTAATTAACATACAGATTTTTACCAAAAGTAAAGCGGGCAACACAGCTGCTATCGACCGATGGCGGCCGATAATGGGCGACATCAGCCAATCAGGGCCGAGCGCAGCGCTGACGTCACACTCTCTAATAGAAATTAATGGAAGACATTGCCTAGATTTTATCTATTTTCTGATGTAAAAATAACCGTGGAAATGTGCAGTTTAATACGCCGTTGATTCACTATATGTTCATGCGAAAGATGTATGTCAGGACCGTTGCAAGTGGAAAGAAAGTCTCTGCTTACCCCTTCGTTGAGAAAGAGGCATGATTGTACGTAGGTCGTATGCAATATTATGTTCGTACAAATATAACGTTTTCACTTTAGCCAACGCATATATGTATGCGTTTTCGCGGCAATAGAAATACACTTCCTTACTAAATACTATAAATTGGACAGTATGTCAGTCTGTCTCTTCCCTCTTTACGCTTAAACCACTGATTTAATTTTTTATTTTTAAATTGAATTTTGTATGATGATTGTTTGAAACCCTGCGAAGGAAGTGGGATAGTTTTTATCCTGAAAATTTTCAGATTTCCCGCGAGATAGCGATAAACAACATTTTCAGACGTAGCCGCGGGCAGAAGCTAGTTATGTGTGTACACATCTCAGCTATCTACTACACCTAGTCCATCTATTATACTTCCTGAGCTACCTGTGTCTATCTGTTAGTTCTTGAGCTCCCGTGACAGACAGACGGACGGACGGACAGTGCGGCGACATTAACTAACATGGGTTAAGGAAAATAATTGGAGTGGCAAAACATGTGTTACCGTTTGTCACCCTTCGGCCTTCGGGTATGGAACCACAACCTAAAACATAGGTAGGTACAAAAGCTTGTAGTCCATTAATAAGTTACTAAACGTGCCATACTCCCACGTCATATTTGATTCTAGATAGCAAATTTTCAGCCTATTTTAGACATGTCCAAACGACCTAGATTCGTTTTGATAGTCACTAATGCTTCAAAATTGCATGCTACGGCGTCCTTAGAACTTTCAACTTAGTATAAAGAATATTTTATAAGTCACTCGTAATCATCTGTCATTACAATGGTCGGAAAATATAGGAAAATTTTGTGCCACAGAATATATAGTAGTTGCGACGTCACAGATACAACATGTAACGACTAACGGTAGCTGGTTTTTTTTTTACTTTATTCGACTAGATGGCAAACGAGCAAGTGGGTCTCCTGATGGTAAAAGATCACCACCGCCCATAGACACCTGCAACACCAGGGGGATTGCAGATGCGTTGCCAACCTAGAGGCCTAAGTTGGGATACCTCAAGTGCCAGTAATCTCACCGGCTGTCTTACTCTCCACGCCGAAACACAACAGTGCAAGCACTGCTGCTTCACGGCAGGATTAGCGAGCAAGATGGCGGTAGCAATCCAGGCGGACCTTGCACAAGGTCCTACCACCTGCAAATCGTGGCGTGAAGTAGCAATAGGCAGGCCATATAGTACGGAGAACAGGTCGTTGGGGCCGAAAAGTTCACGAATGGAGACCGCGAAGAGTTTGTTGAGGCGGTGTACAATTCTCTATACAAATAATTTACGCCGTCGCTATCGAGTAGGGTCACTGTAAACTCATGGTAGTGGTTCTTGTTTCAAACTACTTCGGCGAACGACCGTCGCCTTTACATTAGTCTGTCCATCTACTGCGGCGGCCATATTAAGGCGGTGGCAGCTGTCGATCGCCGAATGCGGCCGACTACAGTGTCCTTCACCACTTTTACGGTCGCCGCATGCAGCATGCGGCCAACAACAAAGTATAATTTCCGCTTTAGTTAGAATATGGCTAAATGTATGTTAAGTGATGGAAAAAGTCCACACGACCAATGGAGCTCGGATTTAAAAGCTTTTAGCGAGGAACTAATCTTATCATACGTGACATCATGTCACGTTGACGCACGCAGCTTTTAACAACGAGAGTTGACTTTGGCTTTTTATGGTTCCGTAATCCTAAATAGAAATTGGAAACCAAAACGTAAGTAAACTGCAAAGGGAGACCTAAAGTTTTGCCATGTCCGTCTGTGACTTAGCTTAGAAACTGTTAGTACTATCAAATTGAATTTTACTTAGATAATTAAGTATTCTTAACCACGAAAACAACAAAATTTTCCAAAAAAAAATTTTTTTTCTTTATACCCGCTACGTAAACTTTTTTGTGTCGTCTAAAATAGTCATGGTGTGGGATATCATTGGAAAGGTATTTAAAAAAAAGGGTTTGCTGAAAACATTTTGCTTGCAAAATATTAAGCTTTAAAGTGCTAGCTTTTTTAGAGTCAAGTGGGTCTCCTCTGTATAGTCTTGAAATAAAAAAAAATGTTTTATAAGTAACGAATCTAATAAACAAACACAGCACAGCTTGGTAGCTACTAACTAGGTACTTATACAAGTTAAGGAGTAGGTAACTTATAGGTAGTCAATCGAAACTTGATAGGTATTTATACCTAGAATAATTTATTTAAGTAATACAACATAGTCCAAAAATAAACTTGATATTAAATATTTGCAGGATATTAGCACGGAACCCTATAAACAGCGCGTGGTTGGACGTGCGTGTATGTACATGGCCTTTTTTATTCTAAAGCCGCCAAAGCGATGCATTTCACCTGATGATAAATGATTATCACCACCCATGGAGACTATAAGAACTATAAGATCCTGCGTTATTCAATTCAATCTGCAATGATGCAACTTGAAAATTATTGCAATATCGCTTCACAGCACAACCAACGTTTACACTTAAAAAAAAATACACGCTGTATTTCCTACATATTTTTAATTATGATTGATTATTTGGAGTATTTTTGTATTTTTTATTGCAACTCCAAATTTGTTACTTTTACGGTCATCCCGTAAAATCATATCGAAAATACAAACCTACCACTGGACAGAAGTACAGACACGAATTTCTCAACAACCTGAGATATGTGTGCATAGGAGAAATTCGTGTCTGTACTCCTGTCCAGTGGTAGTGTAGGGGTATGGCACGCAGCATGGAATGCAAAGGACCTGGGTTCGATTTCCAGCGCCGGTCTCTTTTTCTGGTTTTTCTGTGCATCCATGTCTCGGTTTGCATTTTCGATATTTTTAATGCCATATTTTTGAATATCATTTTTTTTCTTAAAAACCTTTTAGTACAAACGCAAACAATTTAGTATTTCCCATCGCTATCATTGACACATAGTGATTTCTCTTTAGCAGTTGCCACTCGAAAATATACGAGTACTCTATGGCTGCTACTAACACCGTTGGCAGTAAACCGCCTGGTAGGTAAATAGCGATTGTCAAAAACAAGTGTAAAATCTGTTACTTATTATGTAATCTATGACAAAATTAAAGGATACTGTACCTAGGTATCTATAGTTACATACGACTTTCAAAGAGGTTAAAAGTCTTGATTACTAATGTATGGACAAAAAACTATTCCCAAAGTATCACATACCAAAATCATCATCATCATCATTAGTTTAAGAGCTTAGCTCTTGTCAGTATAAATATTTTACTCAAATTATCATTTGGCAAAAATCAATTGCTAAAACAACTTATCGCAATTTGACAGTTAGTAAATTTTTTTTGGCAAATTATTGTTTCAAAAATAATTACTTAGTCATGTTTCATATTACCAAGTATTATTTAGTCAAATGTATCGTTTGGCATAAAGCACTCTTCCCAAAATATTGCGTGGCATAATAACCTACTTTTCTGGTAGCAGTTCGTTTCTGTGGGGGACGCAGTTCTAACCTAACCTAACCCACTTTTCTGATAGCAGTTCGTTTCTGTGGGGGACGCAGTTATAACCTAACCTAACCTACCTTTCTGGTAGCAGTTGGTTTCTGTGGTTGGTTCGTGTGCGAAGTGTCATTTTGAACAAACATTTTTTTTGGAATAATAATATTAGCCAAAGGAAAACGTTTGTCATAATAAAACTTGACAATGTAAAATTATGCCAAATGATAATTTGGCCAAATGAATAAAATGCGAAATGTTAATATGCTAAAGATTCGTTTTGGAAATTAAACTACTGCGATAAGTTTTTTGAGAAATGAAATTTGGCAAAAAATATTTTGCCGAAACGGCAGTACACCTAAAAGCCTTTCAAGATATTAAAACCCAACATAAAATTACAAAGTTCCATAGACGTAAGTACGTCAATATAAGCACCTCGTGTTTCTGGGCTGGCGTAATGACACAAATCTAGAACGTTCGAACATAACCTACATAGTACAGTGTATAATTTGCAGCAGCCATTTTGCTTTCAAACTTCGTTAATATTAGAAGGCATGTGGAGCTGTAATTAAATGGGCTGAAGAAATCCTTTGTATTTATTGATGTCTTACAATTTTAAATGATATCGTCTGAAAACATTTCTTAAAATTACATTTGGATTCCTGGATATAACAAATTACACATTATTTTCAAAATAATTACCCTCTTGTTCTGAGAGGAGGCCTGTGCCCAGCAGTGGGACGTATATAGGCTGGGATGATGATGATGATTACCTAAGTAAAATGTTGGTAAATATAGCAGTAGTTTATGTTGGAACAGAAATATAGACTGACCACACTGATCACAGAAAAAAAAAACTTTTTTTTATACAAAACACACAAACATCACGCCTGCATGAGCAGAGCAGAGCTGCAGAGCTGCAGAGCACACGAAACGTTACCGCTTCGGAGCCACTTTTAGCAATTTTAGGTTTAAAGTTTGACAAAAAAGGTACAATAGTGACAGGTTGCTAGCCTGTCGCCTATCCTACGGTATACCTATATCCTTTGTCGCCTCTTACGACATCCACGGAAGAAATGGAACAAACCGGGACGGAATAAATCTGCATTATAAGAAATCTTTGGCTTGTTTATTTACTAGGAATCAAAATTTAATCTCAGGTAGAAGAATAATTATTTTACTAAATTGTTTAATTAATTTTGAAGGCTTATCCACATTTTTGCGAACAATAATATGCTAATCCGTCCGATCCTTGAATCTCACTAATATTATAATGCGAAAGTTTGTAAGTCTGTTTGTTTGTTACATATTCACGGCTAAACCGTTGAACCGATTTAGATGAAATTCGGTATACAGATAGTTTGAGTCCCGGAAAGGGATAGTTTTTATCCCGGAAAAATAGCATAGTTCCCGCGAGATAGCGATAAACGACTAGGCAGACGGAGTCGCGGACAACAGGCTAGTTATTAATAGTTTGGATAACATAAAGTGGTAGTGGCACTAATATTATAAATGCGAAAGTTTGTAAGTCTGTTTGTTTGTTTGTTACTTCATCACGTCTTAAGCACAGAACCGATTTGGATGAAATTCGGTATACAGATAGTTTGAGTCCCGGGGAAGGACATAGGATAGTTTTTATCCCAGAAAATTGCGTAGTTCCCGCGGGATAGCGATAAACGAATACTACGTGGACGAAGTCGCTGGTAACCGGCTAGTAGTACATAATTTAATAATACAGTAAATAAGTCTATGAGGTTAGGTACGAGTATTGAAAAGTTACTGACAGGTTAAGTACTTTTTTTAATGTTGTTTATATTTCACAAGAATATGTTTCTGCGAATTTGTTATGAAAATAGTTATTTTATTGATCCTCTTATTCATTAAATGGACGGTATTTTATATAATTAAATATATCTATAGTCACGATTTCGAAGAATAAGATTGAGTTACTATGTTATGTGTTAGGAAATTTATTAATTGTCTTTGTTTTTCTGGTACAGTCCAACAAGCTGAATCATGACCCAGGGTGGAGCCTTTGTGCACTAATGTCATGTTGACATCCCATACTTCTCTCAAAAAAGTCATAGTGAAATTGATTATTAAGAGGTTCCACCGTGCGGTACATAAATCAATTTGTTCGACTGTACATAGCACAGTGACTAATAAAAAATATCGAAATTGAACTACCTAGCACTCTTCGATTGTAAGGGGCTGTTTCACCATCCATTGATTAGTGTTAACCGACGGTTAAATGTGATGCCGTCTCCGTCTATTCGAACAAGACAAATAGAGACGACATCACACCTAACCACCAGTTAACACTAATCAATGGATGGTGAAACAGCCCCTAAGTATCCTTATTTCAAGTAAGTAGAAAAACTCGTCGAAAACCTACCTATGTATTTAAAATTAGATTAGTGATTACCAAGCTAATGTCTGTGCTTATTTCTGAGTATTTGCTTGAATTTGAAGCCTGAAGTATCAGTTTGGCATTAATAAAATAGAGTTCAAAAAAGTAATTTTATATGAAATGCTTTAAATTATCTTTTCGAATAAAATAAAGAACAAAAACGTTCCTCGACCAGCACGAACTTTTGCTTATCAGTACCTATTTACAAACGCAACGCAGCATCAAATTCCGCTTTTTATCGAATCTTTAATAGCTCTATTAACAGCCTGAAATGTCGGAATTGTGTCGGATTGAAAAAAAACAACGCTAATGTGCATTTCTCTCGCGGAACGTCAACCGCTCTCCGACGCACGCAACACGCAACTATCGGCGATCACATTTTTTACGTTCAATCGTGGCACGATTCGGCCAAATGTGGTTGACCCCTTGGAAAAATGCAAGTCAGTGTAGTGTACTTACTTGCCAAATAGTGGATGCCACAAGTGGTAGGCTGCGGGGTCGTGCGGATGCGGCATGGGGTGTGGTGGGGGATCCCCAAGCGGGGTCGTGCTGCCGACCTCCGGTTCTTCGCGCCGCCGCCCTAGCGACGACGTGGGGTGCGACGCCCGTCTCCCGGACGAACCAACCCTCGACGCTGCTGTCGTCGGCTCCAGCAAATTCTGCAGCGACTTCACACTGATCCTCGGCCGAGGCGACTCCTGCGACCCCGTGCTACTACTTCGCTGCGACTCCGTATGCTTCACACTTTGCAAGTAATTGTTGTTCGGATAGTAAGGCGACGTCGGACTCTTCTGCTGTCCTGTTCGCGGCGAACGCTGGCTCATCATGTTAGGATTGAAATATGGTATTTGCAAACCCGGCAAGGGCATGTTAGGTCTGATATTTGGATTCATCCCAGGATACATGCCTTGGAAAAATGGGTTATGAGCCATGGAGCGCTGGCTGGTCGTATTATAATTGTGCGCGATCGGGCTCGTGCGTGCCGCAGAATGACTTTTGCTTTGATGATTTTTGGTGGAATGGACGTATGGGTTCTGAACGTCACTGGATTTCGAGGGCATCTCTTTCTGGTCCTGTTTTTGGCGAGCGTTTGCCTGATTCATGGCTTCTTGCCACATGGCGAATTGAAGGCGATTATCGTAATCCATCGGCGGCATCATATTAGGGAATCCTCCGGGACTCATAAACCGTGAGGTGTTCAGCATTTGCGATATATCAGCATAGTTCTGAGCCGAGTAACCAGATGCGTTAAAAGCTTTGAGAAACTCGCTGTTCTGTGAGCAAGCGGCCATGACTTCTAGTTGCGATAGATATGGAAGCCAGAACATTTGGTTGAGCGCGGCGGTGGTTGCGGCATCGATGTCCGTGGCTAAAGCATCTAAATGTATTGGTTTTGGTGGTGCATTCTGATCGGATATTGGCGTTGTAGGCTTTGGCGTTTCCGAATTAGAACTCTTCTCTGGCGCAGTTTCTTTTGCTTGAGTTAGAGACAATGCTAGTTTCTTTTCATCATTCTCCAAGATGTTTTCGAGTTGCGATAGAGATATAACGAGTATATCTGGATCTTGTAATATCGAAGGGTAAGCGAAGGCCTCAGGTAACCTGAGCTCTGGCCTCTGCAACAGTAACGCAGGAATCTCTTTTGCAGGCGCTGCTAAGATACTATTCAGTTTATCTTTAGGAACTAATAATGGATCTGGAATGTTAAAGTCAATACTTGTCTTTAAAATTTGCAGTTGTTTTAACGGATTATTTTCCTCGCAGGATTTTTGTGTCGCGTTTTCTGGCTTATCCGGTTCTTTATTTGATTTAAATACCTTACTTATTTTGACTAAAGCGTCCCCCGATTCTCTTCTTATTCTTTTTTCCTGTGGCTCTCCAAATTCTTTATTTGATTTCCTCATTTCCTCCGAGCAGCTCGAGACGGTTGGACTCGCAGACTTCCTGTGCTTGCCTAGGTTCAGGGGCTCGCATTGCTGTTTTGTGATGGTAACCTCAGATGTGTACATCTTTGGAGACGGTGATGACAATAATGTCTCTAAGAACAGTGTTTGCTTGCTCTTAGTAGAGGGCATAGTAAATATTTCCGGGGAAGAAGGTACGGCGGGAATCCCACTAGGCTGCGGCGACTGCATCGCATCGGATTCCCGCGAGGGAGCACGTGGGATCTCTATCCTTCGCGGGGACGCGTGCGGCGTCGGCAGTCTCCGGTGCACACTGAGATCCCTCGGCATATCGTCGGCCCTTTCAGACACATTCTCTTCGACAGCATTCGTTGTCTCAGCGACCACTCTACTCACCTTCTTTTGCACTGCTTTTAAACTCAGATCAGTAGCCACTAACTCACATACCGACGGGTCCTCACGCTCACGTTCTTTCACAAATTCACTAACCGGCACCTCTGGTTGTATGACTTCCTCTTTCGGCACACACACATCCGCGTCATTTTCCACTGTTTCCTCAAAAGTTTCACTGATTTCTTGCTGTGGCACATCCGGGTTAATTTCACTAGGCACCATTTCACTATCCTCAGGTAACGTCGGATTCGGCTGTTTCTCAACTTGATGATCATCTTCATGATCTTTATATATTTCTGGCGTCTTGAGTGCCGGTTCCGCATACAATGTCTCAGCCGCTTCAACATTACTTTCTAAAGTTTTCTCATTTTCTTGCTCATACTCCATACGACTAATTTCATTGGCGTCTCGCAGTTCGGATTCAGGCGTCAGCGTTAACGTCATATCTGTCGTCACATCGTTGACGAATACTTCGTCAGCCAGATACTCTTCTTCAGTTTGGTGTTCGGGTTCCAGGTGATCACCGATATGGTGCAAGTGCAGCAACCCCTGCGCCGCCGTGATGCTATTGCGACCGGGTGACTCTAGTGACTGTTCCAGCCTGTCGATGATGTCGGCCACGGGAGCGCCGCTCAACAGCATGTCTTCCTCCTCCTCTGCGTAGTCGCCGGTCCCCGTCACCAGATGCGCGATCTTATCCAGCGCCTGGCCGAGGATCTGGTTGTCCTCGCAGCCTTTCTCTACCAGAGACTCGAGTAGCGCCTCGTCGTGCGGCCCGCTCAACTCTGGCAGGTAATGTGCTTCGCTGATAGTCTCGAACAGGTCTTTATGGACCACCAGATTGTTCTGGAAGGCGTCCTCTTCCTGATGGGATTTCCGTTCGAAGAACAAGTCTTCGTTGTTCTTAGGTTCCCCGAGCTCGAACGACATGACGTCGCGCGCGGCTTCTTCAGGCAGAAATGCGTAGGGGGGTGGACCGGGGTCCAGGTCCCGAGTGGCGCCCCGCTGTTGGTTGAACTCGAGTTCAGCCACCGCCAGCAGGCTGTCGAGCGGCGTCGGCTCGGACGGGGGAGGCGGCTCGGCCGGCGGCACGCGCGGTACCGCGATGGTGTGCGATGGGATGTGGGACTCCAGGTCGGGCGCCAGCCACGCGGGCGCGGACTCGGGCGGGCGCTTGCCGGGCGGCTGCGCCGGCGCGCGGGTCGCGGGGCGCGCGGGGGCCGCTCGGCGGTGCGGCGCGGCACGCGCACGGCGTCGTAGATGGCGGTGCGCGGGATGACGCGCCAGCCGGCGGGCCCGCGCGCGATGCGGATGCGGTTGCGCGGGTCGTAGTCCTCGCAGTGCACGGCCTGCACTCGGCCGTCGAGCTGGCGCGCCCACAGGAAGACGGGGCGCAGGCGCGGCGCGGAGGCGGGCTGGGCGGCCAGGCTGCGCGCGCGGCGCGGGCCGCGGGGCGCGGCGCGGGGGCAGGGCGGGGCGCGGGGGCGGGGCGCGGCGCGGGGCAGGGCGCAGACCGCGCGCGCGGGCGGGCGGCGCGAGGCTCGCCGCCGCCGCCGGGCGCCCGAGGCCGCGAAGTCACTCCGGCGCGCCGCAGCAGCACAGCACGACCGCGCGGACGCGGCCCCGACGCGGACTGGCGGCCCGGGCCGCGCCGCGCCCCGCGCCCCGCGCGCGCGCGATCGATCGCCCGCGAGCGCCCGCTGCACCCGCATGTAAACACCCCGGTTGCCGCGCTTACGTGCCCTCGTTAATCTCAAATCCATATTCGACCGACCGAGTGGCTGCCTGCCGACCGACAACTTAGAGGTTCAAAGCCGACCTTTGCTCTACATTGTTTTAGTCTTAATATCCGCTCTAATGCAGAAGAAATTAAAACAATTTTTTATTGCATTATCAGACCATGAAAGAGGCAGCAGTTATAACTGAAAAACACGAGAGTTTAAACGCGAGTTATAATAAGATACTTTAAGGATAACCAAACTCAAACAACCCGCCGACCCCCTTTCATTTGACGGCGGTTTCGACATTCATTAGAGCGCTAACGGTGCAACTCACACTTGACAATTTAAAGAAAGAACGAAAGAAATTTATTCACAACACAAGACACAACAATATTATTATAATAATATAATAATAATGTAATTTATTTCAGATTATATTTAATCCATATTGTATTAGTTACAACGTCTTATTATTTCACCAAGTTATTACAACAATTACAGATATCAAACCACCGGAAAACTGAAATTTACCGGTTGATTTGACATAGTTATCTTCCTAGTAACTTGGTCAACTCACACAACCCTTTGTAACTTAATCGTAAGATATCCATACTATACTATACTATACTATATATTAATGAATGATTTATTTTGAAAAACATCACAACAATATTTATTTAAATGCGAAAGTGTGTTTGTATGTTTGTGTGTTTGTCCGTCTTTCACGCCGTAACGGAGCGACGGATCGACGTGATTTTTGGCATAGAGATAGTTTATGGGCCCGAGAGTGACATAGGCTACTTTTTATCCCGGAAAAATGCACAGTTCCCGAGGGAACAGCGCGCGATAACCGAATACCACGCGGGCGGAGCCGCGGGCAAAAGCTAGTTGTCTATATTATCTCGACGTTTCGATGACATTGAAGCGGATATCAGAGACATGGCTCTACATTCCCAAAGCACAGCCACTCTAAAATGAACCATCCTGGGTCCAATTAGTATAACAGAATACCATCGTATTCGACCCTCAACGACCCTCAGTTTTCCATAGTTTAACCCTTTTTTAACCCCCGAAGCAAAAAGAGGGGTGTTATAAGATTGACCGCTATATCAGTCTGTCTGTCCGTCTATGTGTCTGTCTGTGGCACTGTAGCTCTTAAACGTGTGGACCGATTTGAATGCGGTTTTAGGAACTGCGGTTTAGCAATGGTTCTGAGACATGATTTATCAAAATCGGCTTAGCCGTTTTTAAGATATTGAACTTTGAAGTATCAAAATCGGGTGTTTTCCAACTTTTTGTTGGTCAGATTATCAGTCAATGACATTAAACATACATACCTAGTTTATTATGTTTACTTATGCCGAAGGACTGAATAATTAGATGAGGCATTACTTTGCGGAGCTTCACATATTAAAAAGTTAAAAACCGGCCAAGTGCGAGCCGGACTCGCGCACGAAGGGTTCCGTACAACATGAAACGTTAGCAAAAAAACGGCAAAAAAAATCGAGTTTGTTGTATGGGAGCCCCATTCAATATTTATTTGATTTTAATTTGAAAGTGATTATACAAGTAAAGATTCTGTGAATATTTGAAGCGTCTACCTATTGCCGTTGTTAATATCAAGCAAAAAACAACAATACGGGTATCTATCTATAGGTATCTACTCAATTGTCGAGTTACGTTATGAAAGCAAACGCTACGCATACATAGTATTGCGTCACAGGGCGCCGACACTGGGATCAACGGCTAGCCCACTTTATGTCGGTATACAAGCGAAATACACATAAGGGGTCGACCATTAATCACATGTTTTCTAGCAACATTTTAACCCCTTGGCGATACTTGGTGAGCTAAACTATCCCTCCCCTGGGAGCGGCAAAGTTCGCATTCTCTTCGCTAGTTATACGATTGCAGGTGGTAGGACCTTGTGCAAGGTCCGCCCGGATTGCTACCACCATCTTGCTCGCTATTCCTGCCGTGAAGCAGCAGTGCTTGCACTGTTGTTTCGGCGTGGAGAGTAAGACAGCCGGTGAAATTACTGGCACGCAACCCCTGGTGTTGCAGATGTTTATGGGCGGTGGTGATCTCTTACCATCAAGAGACCCACTTGCTCGTTTGCCATCCAGCCGAATAAAAAAATAAAAAAAGATTATCCCTCCCCTAATAGAGTAGGGCGCCCCCCAGCCAGGTGGAGTGACGATCTGCGAAAGGCTGTTGGTAGAAGCTGGATGCGTGCAGCCGTGGACGGACTAGGATGCAATAGCGCTATGCCCAGCCACAGAGTACCTTTTTGTGCCCAGCAGTGGACTGCTATAGGCGTATAGATAATGATCCCCTAACCAACATCATGTGTTTTTTTTTAATTCGATTTGTAGCATTCGAACATGGCGGATGTAGACAATATCTAATTTTGCTATTTCTGTTTCTTTGGCTAGTTGAAGTATAATTTTGATAGTGTTTTATGCGGCGATTAACCTTAACAGTGAACAGTGATCACAAAATCCTCTCGTGTCTGACATTTTTTAATGCGCAAGTTGTCTCCACGTGGTTTCTGGAATTTTACTATCAAGTTGCACAAACTACAACCACCGTACAACGTCCCTCTCAAAGAGAGTTTACTTTGACACTGGCGAAATTGTCCTATTAATTAGGACAGAAAAGCCATATTTTAAAAGAGAAGAAGAAGAAGTGTTTTTTTTTAAGTCATCAGACGCTACTGTGGGTATAGGCCTCCCCCATAGACCTCCAGTTGCTTCGGTTGGAAGCTGCCTGCATCCACCGTGAACCCGCGACTTTAACCATTCGAGAACTTTGCCAAAAATAATTCTATTCTATAAGATTCTATCCTAAAGTAGTAAAACGATATTTCAAATATTTTTTTGAATAGGCGTTACTTTGCGGAGGTCCATATCAATGAACTAAAATAACATCTGGTAGCATGGTGTATAGTTGTGTTGCTCTGAAGATGAGCTCTGGTTGAGTTCGAATCGCGTCAGTGTAGTGCGGTGGTGGTGATAGGTAGGTTTGTGTGATTTGTGTGTGTTCTTACAGTGTGGAGGTGGAGGAACTGCATGAACTCGCATATTTTGCATAAACTTAACTATCATAAGGTCGCGGGTGAGCAAAGAAATTCTTTTAGTTCATTGAAACATAGTTCCAAAAGCGAAGAAGAAAAGTTACCAACGTTCGCAGTTCCGATAAAAGGAGGATGTTTTACGTTCTTATAAATACAAGCTAACGGAAGGGAAAGCTTTTATTCTAAGTGCTTTGCATTCGTTTCTTTCTTAGGGTTCTTTAGTGGAATGATAAAACCTTAGTAATGTTGTGATCTATAAGGTTTAATTTAATCTTGAACGAATAGTATGTATGTAAACTCTTTACTGTACAAAAGAAAAGAAACATAACACAACACACACACATCTATTTGCTAATAATGACTTATCCGTCCTTACTTAATATTATAAATGCGAAAGTGTGTGTTTGTATGTTTGTCCGTCTTTCACGTCCAAACGGAGCGACAGATCGACGTTATATTTGGCATAGATATTGTTTATGGGCCAGAGAGTGACATAGGCTACTTTTTATCCCGGATAAATGCACAGTTCCCGAAGGCACAGCGCGCGATAATCGCATTCCACGTGGGCGAAGCCGCTGGTAAAAGCTAGTTTGTTATAAAGATAGCTTAACACCTTGAGAAAGACACACATATAATTTTTATTTCGCAAAATTACGTAAACTCTACGCAGGATAACGGTAAACGAATATTTCGCAGACGGAGTCGCGGGCCTAAAACATGCAGTAGGTATGCTATTTAAATAAACTACACCACTCATCTTGCTACTCCGCTACTACACGTGCAAAAGTGTCAGGTCTGTGAGGCTTGTGTTGAGTAGTATAACCTTTATAATTTAATAATTTCACACATGAATTTCGAAAAACTCAGTGGTGTGAGCCCGGATTTGAACCCACGATCCTCTGCTTGAGAGGCCATAGGTCAAACCACTAGGCCACCACAGCTGAAACATAATAATAGGCTGAGTATAATGTGATAATGTCTAATTATCAGTCCAGTTTTCGTAAAATTATACCTCTATATTTTGATCCTAAAGTGTTTCGGGCAACCAGTGGATGCATTTGTCGAGTTGTCGTTAATTGTGGCGTTCTAAGTAGACGTCTTTCGGCTGATGATGATGATTGACCCTAAGGGCGTGTCGTGACCTCTAACATTGCTATCTAAAACCGAATTGTCGCTTTCATTAAAGCTGCCCGAAACTGCGCATTAAAACCCCATTTTATTGGTTCGATTGGTTAAACTCCCCCTTTAAGGGGTGTAGGAAAGGGATGTGACATTCAAGTTAAAAGATCGATTAATAATCGATAGTTCTGAATATCATAAAAATATAAAAATAGACTAAAAACTCGCGCATTGTTAGATACCGAATTAGCAATGCAATCTCTCTTAAGCAAAATGTACCTAAGCAGACTAACATAAAAATTAAGATTTTCCATCTCATCTTATTGACTGTGCTAGAAGAGCTAGATCATACCAAATCTCAAGTTGGACAATCGGATGTTACTCCTAGGATTTTTCGGTTAGATAAAGCCATTTGTATGGACACCTATTTTATGACAGTGTATTTTGATTGCGTTGTCATAGAAGTTTGATTTTTTCACTACCTCAAAGGGTAGCAGGCGCGACGCGTTCCTGAGAATAAAGGTCTTAATAGACAGACAGATGGACAATAAAGGATCCTATGAGGGTTCCGCTTTTTGTACATAGATTATACAAAGAAATCTGAAATCGATATTTATTTAAAAATAATCGATAATAACCGATCATTCACAACACTAGCGACGAGGGACCGAACCTCTCACTAATAACAGGCATCAGATGCAATTTAACTTGCACCCCAAAACATACTTTCACGAAACAAGAATACGATCTAAAACCATTTGTCACGCCAATCATAATTGCCTGCTTTTGACGTATCGAAAGGCAAATAACAATTTAGATTTATTACAGGATGTGGTTTGAAATGACAGCTCGTTACAGACTGTCAAGGAGTTTGTTTACTTTTGACAGAAACCTACCTACTAATTTTATAAATGCGATATAAATTCGCGTGTTATTCACGCGTTCATTCCGTATACTTTTCGTAGGCACATTTTTGTTGACATGAAAGAAGATTCAATACAGTTTCCAGGTTATACAGTAGAAGTAACCTACATACAAGACGTGTACAAAATAATCGAAAATGTCGACAAGTGATGTTTTTTACGACGTTAAATAGGTATTTTCTTTGTTTCCAAGTTTACAGTCCATTTATAAAAAAATGTGACCAAGAAAATGAGGCGGTTGCAAAGTTCGTATAATGACCTTTCACTCTAAACCAGCAGGGCGGACTTGGATGAAATTTGGTATGTAGATAGCTAGACGTGTGGAGTAACACAAAGGCTACTTTTTATCCCGACAGTCCCACGAGATCGGGACAAAATCGTGACATCTCAAACGCCAGGATTAGAGGCATGAAACTTGGCGCGGGTATCTTCAAACCTTAATGAAATCTACAACATATTTTTTGGAAATTCACATAGAAATTTAGTTAACAACTGCCGGATTTATTTGTACTGCAGTCGAGGGCATAAATCTCTATACGGCCATAGCGCTATAGGGTGTGGCCTGTAATACGAGCAAAAAATTAAAACAGATCGTCCTCGTTAAACTAAACAAGATTAGTTCAGCGACTCTTAAAAATAATGGAGTCTTTGAATTTTCCTTTTTTCATACAAATTAAATACTGCTATCAATGTACGCCATCCTAGAACACAACTGACGTCGCCTGTCACGCTACAAACGTCAAACATTTTGCTTTACATTGCTTCTTCGAATAAACTTAAAAAGTGTAATAAAAATTTAAAAACTATTTTTTTTAAAGTCACAGAACTAATGTTGTTGAATTTGACGAGTATGATCTATGTTTTATTTAATTATTTGCTCATATTACAGGCCACACCCGGTATATTATGTATACATCGAACTGTACGTATTTCAGTGGCGTGTATGTATAGATATTTTTGAGGCCATGGTAACGTTATATTATTTATTATAATATGAATATATGCCCTTAATTATACACTGTCTGTGTATCTATATTTTCATAATACGAGCAATACCTACATAGGATATAGGAAATTGAGGAATTCTCAAACAAAGTACTAATGCCTTCGTGGCTTCTTATTAAAATAGAGCTTAGCGTATTTGCAATTCACTGGTACTAGACTGCACTTTCACTGCACTAGATAGGTAAGCTGATAGGATTGTGCGCTAGGAATTCTAGATTTAGTTATTCAAGTACTAATTTGAAACGTGACCCGCACCGCTGAGAAGTTGTGAGTGATATTTCAAGGGAAACCATGTTTTATATAGAACGTCTAGAAATATTTAAATGTTAAGGTATTTAGAGCGTTTTAAAAGATTTTTTTTTCACTTAATAGTTTTACTAACTGGTTTCAGTTTTCGTGCATTCAGCGACAAATAGTTGCAACAGTGCTGCCATCTCATGAGTTTTTACAGTTCTAGCATTTCGCTTACCTAAAGGTAAGTTAGCTACGTCAGTGAAGGCAGCTGTTAGTTTCATTATTCACATTATAGATGGCGTTAGTAGTAATGCTCCTTCCTGCTCCTTCACCCGACAAACAGCGTATACTTCTCCACAGGGTATCGTTTCCACGAACGAAGCTACTCCATTTTTCAAAAAAGGAGGTTATCAATTCGATTTTTTTGGGTTTGTTTGTTGGTCATTATGAATCGATTAAAAAAAACTTGGTTGCAAAAGTGTCGTACATAGAAGTGTCGAACATTAACTGGCTGGCTATACCTATCTTCTACTATTTCACGCCGGTATTCGGTAGTCGTTTCTGGGAAATTGCATACGTTTTTATAATAAAATTCCAAAAAATATTATAAATGAAACAGATACAAAATTCAGATCTATTGTCAAGAAGACATTAATATCTAAGGCGTATTATAAAGTTAATGATTCTATCATGGACAGGGATATTTGGAAATAATTCCGATCCGCATTAGCGATCCCTTCAAATAGCGAACCTACTGTGTTAAAAATAAAGTTGTGTTAAATACTTGTGATGTATAGATATCATTTAATAATATTGTAAATCTGTTTAAAAAAAATATACCTCGTTGAGTTTCTTGCCGGATTCTTCTCAACAGAGGTTTTTCCGAACCGGTGGTAGATTTTTTTGACATTCATAAGTGCTTGTTATAGTCTAAATTGAATAAAGATATTTTGAATTTGACTTTGACTTAGAGTATTTAACGCGAGACTAAACAACCATATGACATTCGAACTACTTATATAGCCACCCTCGCTCTGCTCGGGTGGCTAAACATCTCGTGAACTTATGGCTTGTTTTAGTCCCTTTTTGAACAATCTACTATTATACGAGAGTGAGAGGGACAGTCCGACACGAACTTCGATTTTCGAATTTAGTAGTAGCCCCCCCTGTACAGTTGACCAAACTGAACCATGTGAGTACCACCGGTGGAACCTTTGCGATACTAATGTCACGTTGACATCCCATACTTTTGTCAAGGAAATCATAGTGCAATTGATTATTAACAGAGGCCGCCGCCGTACTGCCTAACGTTAGTAACGTTGGCCTAACGTTTCTGAAGCCCGCGATCGCAATCAATAAATGAAAGATTTCGCACACAAAAACTGTCATTTGAATGCGATCGCGAGCGTCAGAAACGTTAAGAAATACAGCCTCAGATTCCACATTCCAGGCTGGCCTGTCGTCTGTTGTACATGGAAAGGCGCCATCTTTGTACCAGTTTACTCGCGTTCTTGATAGATGTCGCTGTATCACTCAAAAAGTCGCTAACGTTAAGTCGTCGCGAAAAATGTATAAATACATCTTATAAATTATGTAACAATATTATATTGTTAAATATTACTTTTCTTAAATTTTTGCGACGCGGATTCCTTTTTAAGGAACCGGTACAGAACAGTCAGAATTACTATTAAATAAATATCGATTTCAGACTTCTTTGTATAATCTATGTACAAAAAGCGGAACCCTCATAGGATCCTTTATTGTCCGTCTGTCTGTCTATTAAGACCTTTATTCTCAGGAAGGCGTCGCGGTCTGCTACCCTTTGAGGTAGTGAAAAAATCAAACTTCTATGTCAACGCAATCAAAATACACTGTCATAAAATAGGTGTGCACATACAAATGGCTTTATCTAACCGAAAAACCTATGGGTAACGTCCGATTGTCCAACTTGAGATTTGGTATGATCTAGCTCTTATAGCACAGTCAATAAGATGAGATGGAAAATCTTAATTTTTATGTTAGTCTGCTTAGGTACATTTTGCTTAGGAGAGATTGCATTGCTAATTCGGAATCTAACAATGCGCGAGTTTTTAGTATATTTTTATATTTTTATGATATTCAGAACTATCGATTATTAATCGATCTTTTAACTTGAATGTCACATCCCTTTCCAACACCCCTTAAAGGGGGAGTTTAACCAATCGAACCAATAAAATGGGGTTTTAATGCGCAGTTTCGGCCAGCTTTAATGAAAGCGACATTTCGGTTTTAGATAGCAATGTTAGAGGTCACGACACGCCCTTAGGGTCAATGGTCAATGCGGCTGATGGAACGGGTGAAAAAAAATGGTTCGATGGTGTCTGCAAGTTATTGACCAAATTAAACAAATAGCGATTGTACGTTATAATTTATTATGATTACTTTAAATATTTCACATTACTATAACAGTCACTTATGATCAAATAATGGAATGAATTAAATAAATTATTTATTAGTAAAGAGAATAAAGCTAGAATGTGCCTTATATCAGCGCCATAAGGTTTAACTGCACAATACGAAATCATATTTATTGTAGAGTACCTAATATACTAACATCCTTAGCAACTACAAAATAACGTAAAAAATATTTTCACTTTGTTCATATTTAGACTAGAATACAATAAGTCAATAAGATATAAGTACACTAAATTAAATGCCTTATTGTAGCGCAAATACAATACCTACAGATATAATTAATAATTTTATTTTAGTTAATTATTTAAAAACGAACTTATCCGACAAAATACGATGGGTAAACATTATTCACTATTTTGTCATTAAAAACAAAATTAAATAATACATTTTCCACTTTATTATAATACTAGCTTAAGCCCGCGACTTCGTCTGCGCGGATCTTTATCGCGCATGGAGCCCTCTATGGAATAAAAGGTATCCTAGTTGATCCTTGGGTTTATACCTATATAAAATTTCACAAAAGTTCAGTGGTTTCGACGTGAAAGCGTAACCAACAGACAGACAGACAGACAGAGAGTTAGTCGCATTATAATATTAGTATGGACTAGCTTTTTCCCGCGGCGTCGCCCGCGTGGAATGAGGGCGATCGTTTTTTGTCTCACTAGATGGCGCACTGTTGCGTGAGGTTTTTAAGTGTGGCTTTCATAGTCTGTTATTACGGGCGTTAAAACAAGTTTAGATTAAAATCATATTTAAAACACCTTAAAACCGTACCATAAAAATATCCGGCAACCACAGTGTTGCTAAGTCCCGTTTTGTTCGGAAAAAACAGGACAAAGTTCCGAAAGACAAAACTGTCTCAAAGCACAGACATTCATTTAACGCATAACATAATTAATTTCAGGTTATGCAAAATATTCACAAAAAAAATCTTATTATAAATAAACCCGCGTAGCTCACCCAAACTATGAGTGACATTTCGGAGACCTCACGCTACACTAGCGCCTCTAGCGGCGAATTCATTCGCGATAGCCCTCATTCGGTTATCGCGCGCTGTTCCGTCTTTTTGGCATAGAGATAGTTTATGGGCCAGAGAGTGACATAGGCTACTTTTTATCCCGGAAAAATGCACAGTTCACGAGGGAACAGCGCGCGATAACCAAATTCCAGGCGGACGAAGTCGCGGGCAAAAGCTAGTCATTTACTAATTTGGTAGTCTTTTTAATTAAGTTTTCGTTTTTGATGATAACTGATAAGCAAGTAAATTAGGTATTTATTATAAAAATACAAGTGTAAAGTCAATGGATGGCAAGAAGTTGGACACATAATAATTATAATCATCATCATCCCAGCCTATATTTGTCCCACTGCTGGGCACAGGCATCCTCTCACAATGAGAGGGCTTAAATAAATAATAATTAACTCACACTCATAGTTTAAGTCACACCTTCTTCCTGACATTTAATTATTTTACGATTACTATCATTCATTTAGTGACCCCACAGCGACCAAAAGCAGGGCGACCAAATATAATGTTTGACCGCTATGTGTGTCTGTCTGTGACACCGTAGCTCTTAAACGGGTGAACCGATTTGGATGCGTTTTTTTTATTTGACAAGCAGGTTTCTAGCGATGGTTATAGCATTTAAGACATGATAAAGTACATACTTTATTTACACATTCTATTTCTATATTTTTACTGTTGATTATTGTTATTATTATTTTAATATCATCTAACAGTGCTTGCACTGTTGTGTTTCGGCGTGGAGATTTAAGCCGGTTAAATTACTGGCACTTGAGGTATCCCATCTTAGGCCTTTAGGTTGGCAACGCATCTGCAGTCCCCCTGGTGTTGCAGGTGTCTATGGGCGGTGGTGATCTCTTACCATCAGGAGACCCACTTGCTCGTTTGCCATCCAATCGAATAAAAAAAAAAAAAAAAGAAAAGACATGTTTTATCAACATTGGTTCAGCCGTTTTTGAGATATTGAACTTGTGAAGTGACAATGCCGGGGGTTTTCCAACTATTTGTTTCTTCTTATAAGTACCAGAAATGTGTTTTTAAATTTTATAGTGCATTTTTTCAGAAGGTAATATTATATCTAATATCTCTATTTACCTATAATAGAAGAATGTTAAATGCATTTATTTTGAACCTTTTTCATTTAAATAAATATAGGCCCAGTAATTTAGGAGTCAGTCGCAGTCAGCGTACATTTTAAAATATATATATCACGGGACAATTCACACCAATTGACCTAGTCCCAAAGTAAGCTTAGCAAAGCTTGTGTTATGGGTACTGAGCAACGGATAAATATAATTATATAGATAGGTACATACTTAAATACATATTAAACATCCAAGACCCGAGAACAAACATTCGTATTTTTCATACAAATATCTGCCCCGACACGGGAATCGACCCCGGGACCTCAAGCTTCGTAGTCAGGTTCTCCAACCACTAGGCCATCTGGTCGTCATGTTTGCGTGCAGTTTGACTGCAATGGAACGGTAGTCGGCAGTAACGTTGCAGTCAGAATGCGGCCCGTCTGTGTCATTGTCACTTATGGCACCACAGGCGGCGAGTGTTTGGCATTAGTAGGTATTGTTTTGTTAACCAAGGTGTAGGGCAGTTCTGCAGAAAGCCGTTACATGACATACTTGAAGGCAGAACACAGGGCCACCCACATTGTACTGGAATGTACTGGCGTGGCGAACCGTATTTCGCTGAGGGCCAGCACAAGCGAACTGCAGTCCAACTGCAATGTTACTGCACCTGCCGACTGCCCATACATTTCAATTGCAGGTAGCATGCAGTTTGCATGTATTTATGCCGACTGTAATAATAATATAATAATAATTAATATCATGGGACACTTGACACCAATTGACCTAGTCCCAAACTAAGCAAAGCTTGTACTATGGACACTAGGCAACGGATAAACATACTTATATAGATAAATACATACTTAAATACATATTAAACATCCAAGACCCGAGAACAAACATTCGTATTATTCATACAAATATCTGCCCCGGCCAGGATTCGAACCCGGGACCTTAAGCTTCGTAGTCAGGTTCTCTAACCACTCGGCCATCCGGTCGTCTAAATGTCCGGTCGTCTATGGAACTGCAGAGTATTTATTGTTTACCAAGGTGTATGGCAGTTCTCTCCAGCTGCACTGGTCCCGGGAGCCGCCGTTGCAGAGGAAGCTGATGGCGGCGCCGGCGCAGCGCGCCAGCCGCCCGTCCGCGCAGCGCAGGAACAAACGCGGCGCGTGTATCTCGTTCCGCGCCATACTGAGCAAGAGAGAGAGAGATAACTTTTGTTACTTTTACTTTTGTTTAGTGGTAGGACCTTGTGCAAGGTCCGCCCGGATTGCTACCACCATCTTGCTCGCTAATCCTGCCGTGAAGCAGCAGTGCTTGCACTGTTGTGTTTCGGCGTGGAGAGTAAGACAGCCGGTGAAATAACTGGCACTTGAGGTATCCCATCTTAGGCCTCTAGGTTGGCAACGCATCTGCAATCCCCCTGGTGTTGCAGGTGTCTATAGGCGGTAGTGATCTCTTACCATCAGGAGACCCACTTGCTCGTTTTCCATACAGTTGAATACAAAAAATAAAAAAAATGTTACCACGGCCTTACTCCGCCGGAGTAAGAGGCTGTGGTACACATTTTTGAAGGGTTAGATAAATCCATACTTTCGCACTTAACCATACCTAATTATATTTTGGCCAAAATCGTCCAAAGTCGTATATAAAATAACTTCACAGTTATTATTAAAGGCAAAATAATTGTAAAAATCACATACTTGACCAGTGACACTAACATGTCACAAAAAAACATTTTTTTTTTTTTTACATTTTTAGCTAAGCTAGGCGTGTGAATTAAAACACTTTAGTTAGGGCATTAAAAAAAAAGGTCTTAATTTAAGGACTTAAGGAAAAAGCAATTAGGAAAATCTGCTAATGGAAAAATCATGTAAGGAATAAATACTACGTCTGGTGTAAATCAAGAATAGGAAAATATGCAACTGGAAATTTAGCTACTAGGAAAAGATGGTTGTGGGGAAATGATCTAACCAGTCTTTTAGCGTGAAGGAACCAACATACATACATTCTCACAAACTTTCACATTTTAACCTTTTCGCCGGCACGTCAAATACAAAAGACATCATACGCCAGTCTACAATGCAATGTCTGAAATTGGACCTTAACACAATTTACCAAGGGTTGCTTTTGCATTGAAGTAATCGTCGTTTATGCCGGTCTTTGGCGCGGAACCGGCAGTGCGTATATTTGAGTTGTTGCCCTGGAAGAGGTTAATATTTAGTGGGCTGATATGATGATGAATATTAGAGTGTTTGTTATTACCCTCCGCCAGGGACAGCTTGATGGTATCTTGCATGCACCGGCATCCATAGATAGGCCTTGTCGTCTGTCACCTCTCCGATGATGTATACACTGCTGGAGGTAGACTGTTCAGCCGGAAGCTCCGTGTTGATACGAGTCTTCGGTATTACGTTCAGCTGGAAACAAAGAGTGATATTTCTTACACTTGGTTTAAAGATTAGTGATGCTAACTGGTTACTGACTTTTTGGACTTTTATGCCCCACAGACACACACAGGCTATAACAAGCAGTTATGAATGTAAAAAATCTACTACCGGTTCAGAAAAACCTCTGTTGAGAAGAACTTGGCAAGAAACTCAACATGGTACATTATTATTATCATCATCCCAGCCTATCTACGTCCCATTGCTGGCCACAGGTCTCCTCTCAGAATGCGAGGGCTTGGGCAGTAGTTCCCACGCAGGCCCAGTGCGGTTTGGGAACTTTACACACACCATTGAATTGCTTCCAACAACAATAACATTGATGATTATGATGATGTGATCCTGTTATCCCTCACTAGGGACATAGGGCTTGTAGAAGAGTTTTCCGTTTTGCTCAATCTTGTGCTGCTTCAAAAGAAGAAATCCGGCAAGAAACTCAAAGAGGTATATATTTTTTTTAAACAGATTTAATTCTTCCAGCTCTTCCCAGCCGAGACCAATTGAGCCAGCCTCCTTCTCAACTGATCACCTCCATATGGTCCCTCTTCTGCCAGTAGATTGCCAATGGAGACTCTGCTTGGGCAGGTGATTATTCGACTCTTCTGAGCTGAGACTTCAGATGTTGGATTCCCATGATCTAGTTAGTATAACGCCTTTAGGGGCTGTTTCACCATCCATTGATTAGTGTTAACTGGTGGTTAAGTGTGATGCCATCTCTACCTATTTGTTTAATTTGAATAGACGGAGACCACATCACATTTAACCGTCAGTTAGCGCTAAGCAATGGATGGTGAAACAGCCCCTTAATGTGTAATGCCATGGAGGTGCAGGTTCAGCAAGCACATTGCTAAAAACAAAAGATAAAATTTCCTACATAGTTTTGTTTCATTACCTTTCCTGCTCTCCTCAAATCCCCCAGTTCATCAGGGTTAGCATATACTCCTGGAGGCAGCGTTTGGTCCAGCCCTATGATGCAGTCCCGCAGAGGCCAAGAGTCCCGGTTTGCATCGCTATTGAAGACAATGCCATAGGTTATGTTCCTGTAATAAGAAATTGACGCAGCTTTGAAATGATAATGCAGTGCATTGGATTGTTTGTGAAATAAATAGAACAGTTTTTTAGTAAAATACTATTGCCTTTACAAAGGCTGTACGAGCTAGTAAGCACAACACAAGAGTTGCAAACAAAACATGATTAAAATTGATTATTCTACTTCCTACTATACTTAATATTATAAATGTGAAAGTTTGTGAAGATGTTGGATATTTAAATGTTTGTTACTCAATCACGTCCAAACCTCTGAACCGATTTTGATGAAATTCGGTATACCTACTTACAGATAGTTTGAGTCTGCTGTCAGATGTCATTGGCAGTAATGGTTGCTAACCTAAAGCGACCGGTTGTCATTGCTCGGGAAGGATATAGGATAGTTTTTATCCCGGAAAATTGCAGTTCCCCCGGGATAGCGATAAAAAATACTACGCGGACTGTCGCAGACGGAGTCGCGAACGGCTATAGGTATTCTATAAGTGTGCACCGGAAATATTGTAACACTGTTTTCACCTATGGAATCCTTCATTACGGAGGGTTTGTTTGACTTTAATATCAAAACTACACGAGTTTGAATGCGAAATTACAAAGAGACATGATAGCACGGGCACGACATTTTTCAATCTCTTCAACATGGCTTCAGATGCGGAAATAGTAGAACTTTAAATGTTTTTTATTACTCCTAAGATTAAGGCAATTTCTAAAGATGCTTTTTTAATTTATATTAGTGTTAAAACTAAAAAAAATATATATATATTTGCATGTAAACAAGAAATTGAGGTTAGGGCGATTAGTTTGTTTTCATTTGACAATTGATTGACGTTTTAAAAATGTTGCTAGCTTAACATACTTAGATCGTAAAAAGCGTCCAATTTTAAATATAAATAACTTAATGAATTAATATAGGTTTAAACTAAACATTAATTAATTATTATAAAAATTATACTTACAATTTTTTTTGACAACTAGTAGATTTTTTCTTGAAGTTACTGAATTTGTACATTTAGTCAGGGCTATTTAACCAGCTTCTGCAGGGCTACTACGAAATTCGAAAATCGAAGTTCGTATCGTACCATCCCTCTCAAGATGCGATACGAACTTCGATTTTCGAATTTCGTAGTAGTTCTACTGGTCATGTTAACGCCTTCCTTTATTCATAGCAAATTCATAGTGAAAATTATATGACGAGAGAATCCTTGCACAACAAAATGTTGTAGGCGTATGTATTTTATGCAGAAATCCGAAATGAACTTACTAATTAATGCACGTTATAATAAAAAGCAATATTTAAAAAACTAATCCGTTTGAACAGTAACTCAATATAAATAAATAAAGTTTTCGGTGTCGCCATACGCGATTCGTACGACGACCATCTCTTGGCAATGTAATATGGGCTAAGTATTATGACTGACTACCAATAGTACCACATATGATCACGTATTGGTGTACATTAAGCATTTATTAAAATATTTTTTTTAGGTGCCTTAGTTTGGAGACAAAAATTCTTTAAATGTCTTATCAGATTCTTAAAAAAGCTCTGGAAACCAGTTGTAGTAAAAAAGCGTAAATTACTTAAAAAATATACCTACCTCAAAGTAAATTCGGAATAATTAAGCCAGTGGTACGATTATTGTATTCCTTAAAAAAGTTTCTCACAATTTTTTAATTAATTATTCACAAATATACACACGCATTTAACCAGTCTTTAAAATGTATAAAAGAATGTCACATAATTTTGAAAAAAGTTTGCGGTGAAAGATCTTTGTTGAGATCTTCATAGACTTGTTCAAATACTGGAAGAAATATTCTGGAAAAATACCTACCTTGAATTTTAGTTCAAAATTTTTTTCCTCCAAAGTGATGGTTTCTGTGAGAAGCTTACTATTTAGTTGACACTTGTATCGTGCGTGGGGTCAGTTTGGTCCGTTTGTAAATAATTCTTTTCAAAAATGTCCGTAAAAGTTGACATTATTCTTTACATATCAGAAGGTGAAGTGCATAGTTTATGGTCAGCGAAAAATTAAAAAGTTAAAAAGATTGCAGGTGCGCTAGCTCGACAATAATGAATTAGCGCGCCTGCAATCAGTCACATTTTTTTTTAAGTTAAAAAGGCCATGGAAATGTTGGTACAAGTCGTATATAGCCAAGTCTAATGGCCGGACCTGGCCGGTATCAGATATTTTGTTGGAACTCCGGACTTTTTCTATTGGGTCTGAAATAGCTTGTGGTGTTTTCGGTGGAAAAATACACCTGCAGTTTATTTTTAATGAAAAAAGAAAAATATTGGAATAAAATTGAATTTTATAATATATTTTGAGAAAAAGTTTTTTCTATTTCAGAATTATTCACCATTTTTGAGAAAAACTTTATATTAGTCTCGGCTGGAATAGCAATTGCTGGCTTCGTTTTAGTTAAACGGACTCGCAAGCTCGTCCGTTTAATACTCATACTCAGCCAGCAATTGCCTACTTCCAGGCCACGACAATAATCTACTATTAAAAGCTTAAAATATTTGTTAGAAACTCTTCCATAAAACAGTAACATACTTAGTTATTGTAGTTGAGTCTAACATATGGTAGCATGGTGAATGGTTGTGGTGCTCTAAAGTTGAGCTCTGTTTGAGTGTAGTGTAGTGAAGATGAAGATTATATCTATCTATCTATTTAGTGTGGTGGTGGTGGTAGAATGGGTTTGCGTGATTTTTGTGTTCTTACAGTGTGGAGGTGGAAGAACTGCATGAACACTCATTTCTTGCATAAACGTAGGCTATCATAAGGTCGCGGGTGAGCAAAGTAATTGTTTCAGTTAATTGATAAGTACCTCCGCAAAAGTAACGCCTGATTCATTAAATTAAACAGAGTTGTAACAATAAACATTTATGCAATTTTAATTACACATTACTTTATGTTCATATAGAGACTGTATCCTGTAGACAAACTGTGAAGACAGTATTTTTGAAAAAGAATGCCAATTAAATTATTTCAATTCAATTTCAATACTTTGACGTTTGTGTTATGATTGGGTTAAGTTTATAACTAAATGAGCTGATAGCAAAAAATAATAATCTATCTCTGTAAAAGGGAAAATCTAATCTTATCTACTCTAATCTACTGGTTACTATCGCGATGAACTTGCATAGTTGACTTAATGCTACAAAATTTATACCTTTACATCATTTACATCTCATTGCGGGCTGGGCTTAGGGGTTATACTTTAAAGAGTACCAAACATCGCAATGAATCATTACAATATGTATCGAAACGTGCTTACTACGTCAATGCCTTCCTAATGGTACCAAAGTTTAATCGAGTTCGATTACCTAGTCGAACTTTCAATTAGATAGGTAGGTAGATTATCCGTATATATTTGCGCTCGAATTTAGATATCTAAGTTTTTCTAGGGTTTTACTATAGTTTGGTAAAATATTGTATAGAATAGAATAGCATTAAAATAGTAGCTATGAAAGAATAATGTAACTGACTGACAGACAAAAACAGAGCCCGGAACTAGGGAATTTAGCAGTCATATATCAAGATAATGTATATTGCTGCTAAATTTCAATCCTAAACATGGAAAAATATTAATTTTTAGCAGGATTTTTCAAGGAAATTGGTAGCATAATTTTAAATTATTTGTTGCCATAGGGGAAAAGCCATGGGAATTCTTTTATAGGACTACTAGATGGCGCTAGGTCGCTGCAATAATAAATACAGATGGCCAGAGGGCCTACTTCGAAAATCGAAAATCAAAGTTCGTATCGTATGTACCATCCCTCTCTCCCTCTTATTAAATAGTATAAGTGTCAGAGGGACGGAACGACACGAACTTCGATTTTCGAATTTCGGAGTAGCCCCGCAGGTAAGGTAAGGTAAGAATGGGTCCTCGGCTTAAATATAAAATGTCTATACTTCTTACTAGTTCTGTGGCACGGGGGTTCACAAATTTCACTATCCACTAGCTCAACTAGGCAGGCCCTGCAGGGCTACTACGAAACTCGAAACTCGAAGTTCGGATCGTACCGTCCCTCTCACTCTCGTATTAAATAGTATAAGTGTCAGAGGGACCGCACCACACGAACTTCGAGTTTCGAGTTTCGTAGTAGCCCTGCTGGGCCATACTACGAAGTGCGAAATTCGAACTTCGTATCTTCCCGTCCTACTGACGCTAATATTATTTATAACGAGAGTGAGAGGGACGGTATGATACGAATTTCGATTTTCGAATTTCGTAGTAGCCCCCGAGCTTCCACTGCGCCTGCAGGCGGCAATTTCGGTTGCCGTTAGTCGGACACAGTGCGACACACACGCATACGCATTGTCAAGTGCGTATACGTAATTGTGCCCACATAGTATCAGCGCGTATTTCATTGCAGTGTCTGCTCGTTAGCTCAAGCCTGTCTACAGTTGGTTCATCTATGGAGGTGGTTACGGATTGAGCTAGGGTAACTATATTTCATAGTTTAAACACAGAACTGAGCATGTAAAATCTCCGATTATGTAAATAAAGCAAGTAGAAATTTAAGTTAAAATACTTAACAGTCAAACTTACGTACGAGCTAATTCCAGCTTGAAATTTAACAGCTGGCCCTTTATTATCTAACGTACTTGAAATCCAAATCGATTTATCACTTTTTTTACACGGTATAGGGTAAGCGTACCAGTGAATGAATAAAACGCACATTTTTTGAAATAATAAGAATTTTGTACGTTTCTACCACACCTCGTATTTTTTTTCGATTAGCACCTTTCGTTAGGTTTTGGTCAATTTGCTTCGAGTCCTAAGCTACAGTTTTGAAATGGCAACGGAGTAAAGTACACGTTACGGTTACTCTTATTTTTGTACTATAATTGTTTTAGGACATGGAAACGACCAAATGAATAACCTATTGAATGTAGTTGTGTTAATGTAACTTCGGTTTTGTATCTTTATAATATAACAAAACATGATTGATAAATTTTCAAAGTTGTTCATTGGTTCCATTTGTTGATTGATTTTCCATTTTTGCCATTAGTGCTACATCTTAAAATTGTGCAGTAATTCTGTTAAAAAATGATGATGGTAGCCGACTAGAGTAGTTGGTTTTGCTATAAAAAAGTAATATTTTAAATAAACTAAACGGTGCTAACTGTCTAAAATTAACTTCAAAGTCGAGAATTTCCGTAAGGGTTCATTCACTAGTGCAGTTACCCTAGGATGAGAATATAAGCAGATGGTGAATGCGATCGTGAGAGCTCACTTTTTCAGGGTCTATTACGTAACGTATCTAACACTTGCGATCACAATCAAATGCCACTTTTTGCGTACAAAAAACTGTCATTTGATTGTGATCGCGAGCGTCAGAAACTTTAGACAATACGACCTCTGGTTTACCATTGGTTATCGTTACAAATTATCATTTTTTTTATCCCAAGGAGTTTCTCCCATATCAAAGTAGGTTAGTAACAAGTTTGACTTAACGTACAAATAAGAAAGCACAATTAAGGAAAAATAAAATTATTTTTCGCAAAATCTGACTAACGGATACCTAGCAGGAATAAGTTCAATTTTTATCTTGGGCAAAATCAGACTTAGGTACTGCCAATATCTATTGCACGGCAGAGTTGTGGTGGGTGGGGTGTTATTGGGATTTATATAGTAACTTGGTGCAACGCACACAAAGACAATTCACAATATTGAATACGACAAGTACCTGCACCGTATCAAATCGATTTGGATAAAACGTTTTTGGAAGTGCTCAAAAATGCAACGGCCGTAGAACAGTCTCAAGGCACCGCTAGTTGGTCACCCTTGTGCAGGTACGGCTACCTCAGTCACTGACAAGCCACCGGTCTGTCAACTCGTGCACTGTGCTTATAACGTTCCCAACCGTGTTTGTAATTACGTGATAAACCCCATCTAACGAAAAAGGTGAGTCTCATTTTATTTAATAAACTCGCGGTTTAAGAGCTGGCAACATTTTTCTTTTTTTTTCGAAAATGGACGCGTGTAATGACGAAAGAGTTGAAGTTTATAAGTTTTATTTATCTCCCGTTGTATTTACTGTTATAAATCCATGTCTGACCAAGTTTTTCAAAGGTTCTAAATTGCACCTGTCTTTAATTTTAGGCGTTAACATATTACAATTGGCAAACGAACGTTAAATTGAATAACTTAATTCAAGGTGAAATGCGAATGGGTTCTATCTAAGTAGCGCTTAAAACTACATTCTAATTGATTAAGTACGTTTTTTAAGTCGACTTAATTAACACCAGAAATACCCGGATTTATTGTTTATTTATTGAAGTAAAAAGTAGCCTATATGTTATTTATTTCAGTTAAAGTTCAACTATCTAAATACCAAATTTCATCCAAACCCGTCCAACCCTTTTAGTGTGAAGGTGAAGGAGTATTTTAACAAATAAGAATTTCTGCGGGAATTCCCAAAATTTACTTTATTTCATAACTCTAAACCCAGCGGTTGATATTCTGTGATTTTATCGCGATCCCGCGGGAATATCGGGATAAAAAGTAGCCCATGTGTTATTCCAGATGTTAAACTATCACATACCAAATTTCACCTTAATTCGCCCAGCCGTTAGGTATAGCGTGAAGGAATAACAAATATATACACACACACACACACACATACTCACAAGCTTCCGCATTTGTAGTATATTTAGGATAAGTAGGATATAATTATATTATTTCTGGCTGATTTGAATTAGTCTGTGAATAGGTATACCTAACAGGATAATAATGAAGATGAAGGGGGGGATGTAATAATGAAGGGGTTCATGCACTCAATATAAGTTCTCAATGGGTCATAGTTTATCCAAAAGTCCTGAAGATAAGATAGGATCCACTTTACTCATTCAGTAGCTAGAAATGGGGACAGACACAGGTTCAAGGATCCATTATAAATATCCTTTATACGTTTACTTTTATGTGCTTTTATTGTTAGCTTCTGCCACTGACTTTGCCCGCGTAATTTTTTTTTTTATAAAATAGCCCGTGTATTATTGTAGTGTACGAGTACAAGCTATCTCCAAGCTATATAATTCACAACCTTTCGTATTTTTAACCCCCGACTCAAAAGGGGTGTTTTAAGTTTGACGCCAAAGTCGATCAATGCCACAGACAGGGCCATGACAGGGCATTATAGCTCTAGCACGTAAAAGAGAGTAGGAGTAGGTCCTACTCAGCTTGTGGAGGTTTTAGATAGATTTATGCAGGATTCTTGTTTCGTCGGATTCTTGCTTGTTTTGTTGTTGCACAAACAAGAGGATAGTCATTTGACTTCAATTGCCTAGAAATTGGTTAGATTCATATTTTTAAGGAAATAGCATAATTTTCTAGGAAAAATACCACCTATCTCAATAATATATAAGCTTAGATGAAATTCGGTATACACCTAGTTTAAGTCCCGGGGAAGGACATACTCAATAGGGTATTTTTTATCCCGGATAATGAGGGTTTTCACAGAGAGGAAATATCGCTAGATGGCGTTAGTATCGTGAGCTCCGTTTGACGTTTGCTCGTGCGTGATTGGTTAAATAACTAAATGTATAATATCCAAATCCAAAAGATTAAAGCTAAGTAATTATGTATATAATTTTGTCAATGACAGAGAGTTAAATACCCTTCGATGAATCATTTTCATTCAAAAGTGATAAGCGGGAAGCAACAATTTTCCGCTTCGATTCAATTAATAAACTTCAGTCTTCCTTGAATCATTAAAGTAAATATTTCGAATTTACCGAGAGTTTTTCAATGTGTCATACCTAACCTAATAATGAGTCAGTCTACACTCAACTTTGCATGGGTCTCATAACTGAATTAAAAGAAAACTATTTTGAGAAAAAATGTTCTCATTAATGTTGGAAAAATCGACCGGGAAGACCATCGTTATATGCGTTGATGCGATAATATATTAAATAAAAAAGTGGCATTACTTCCCGGACATGTCCGGGAAGTGTTAATATTGTGCAGGTTTTTTTACTTTTAATTTCATCCAAGACCGAAAATTCACCAAACAGCCAGCCAATATTCCAATAGTCACGAACAAAAACCGATATTTAAAAAAACTTTGTTTTCTGCGTTTAGCTAATGCCAATAATGATGTGTCCAAATCATTAAAAAAGAAAAAAAAAGGTATAATTAGACTATGATAATGTATGTTTTTTTAATGTTGTGCGTTTAGGAATTGCCACTTTGACTAAAAGTAAAAACGTATAATATTTATATTTACTTATCCTATAAGTTTTTTTTTATTTATTTTGGTTACTATATTGTACCCATGTGGAACCAAATTATATGATTCGGACCCAAATCTTTAATATCGAAATGAGGGCTATCGCGAATGAATTCGCCGCTAGAGGCGCTAGTGTAGCGTGAGGTCTCCGAAATGTCAAATCTCATAGTTTTTGGGTGAGCTACGCGGGTTTATTTATAATTAGATTTTTTTTGTGAATATTTTGCACTACCTGAAATTAATTATGGCAATTATGCGTTACGGGGCAATGAATGTCAGTGTTTTGAGACAGTTATGTCTTTTGGAAACTTTTGTCCTCCCTTTTTTTCCGAACAAAACGGGACTAAGCAACACTGTGGTTGCTGGATATTTTTATGGTACGGTTTTATGGTGTTTTAAATATGATTTTAATCTAAATTTTGTTTTAACGCCCGTAATAACAGACTCTGAAAGCCACACTTAAAAACCTCACGCAACAGTGCGCCATCTAGTGAGACAAAAAACGATAGCCCTCATTGAGGCGAAATTATCGAATTCGAAATTAAACATATTGTGTCGAATAAAACAAATGTTTTCGTTTTATTTCCTCGCATATTTGGAGAAAAACAGTATACAGGCCTCGGCAGGAATGCATTTCCCGCCCTCTGCAGTAATATACTAAGTACTTATTTTTCTTATTTTTTTATATTATCATGCGATCAGTCGGGGGACTATGAGCAGATGAGTTGCGTGATCGATGGCGTGTAGAGTTGAATCTTCATATACTAAAAAAAAAACATTCCACAAAAAGACATTCAAATATATTTTCTTAGGAGTGGTATTTTTTTTTAAATAAGCACAGAATAGATAATAAAATTAGTATTAAAACATTAGTAGACACCTGTAGACACATTCGCAAATAACATATTATTATATTATATTTATTTTATTAATTAAAAATAGGGCAGGACATGTCTGCCGGATGCATCCGGATCGTTGGGCAAAATCACCACTGATTGGGTTCCAAGCGACGGGCACCGGAGCAGAGGTAGGCCTAAAAGAAGGTGGCGGGACGATTTGGAGCGATTCCAGCCGGACTGGCAACATTTTGCCGAAGCCAGAGACGAGTGGAAGGAGAAAGGGGAGGCTTTTGCCCAGCAGTGGGTGGGACACTATATAGGCTATTAAAAAAATAATAATTAAAAAGACTGAAACAAATTAGCGCATACTGCCAATATTTAAAACAAACGATACAACCTTCTTCACGCTTCTGTAATTTACCAAGCATGCCAAGGAATGTGTAAAGTAAATATTAATTTTATTAACACAATTGCATTCCGAATTAGTGAACAACTAGCGTTAAACTCAAGATACTAAGGACGATTTTACAATAATTGTGTTAAGATAGTTACATTCGCTTAATAAATCAATTTGTAACAATTTACGTGAGTCATTTTATATTTTAGCAATTGTGCAAGTAATATTACCATATTATCATATTGTTTTATCTTGTGTTGTGTTTTTAATTATGTGTCTATTCATTTAAATAAAACGATTTATTACAAAAAAAACTAATATTACCTAATTTATATGACAGTAAAATAGGTACCTAGGAGTCCGGCTGGGAGTTCTTTTTAACCCCCGACGTAAAAAAAATGGGTAAATTTGTTGCCACTGTCTGTCTGTCTGTGGCATCTTAGCTGTCAAATAGATGCACCGATTTCAATGCGTTTTTTTCCGTGAAAATAAGTCTCCTAACGGTGTTTCTTGGTATATTGAACTTCAAAATGACGATGTTTTTGAACGATTCACGATTATATATTTGACTAGCTTTTGCCCTTGGCTTCGTCCGCGTGGAATTCGGTTATCGCGCGTGGTTCCCTCGGGAACTGCATTTTTCCGGGATAAAAAAAAGCATGTGTCAGTTTCTGACCCATAAACTATCTCTATGCTAAAAATCAAAATCAAGACGGACAAACATACAAACACACAAACATACAGGCACCTATCGCATTTATAATATTAGTATGGATTACATTACATCTCGTTATTCGTTAAACATTAGGTAGCCTTTTATTAACCCCCGACGCAAAAAGAGGGGTGTTATGAGTTTGACCGTGGTTTGACCGCTATGTGTGTCTGTGTGTCTGTCTGTGGCACCGTAGCTCTTAAACGGGTGAACCGATTTGTATGTGTTTTTTTTTATTTGAAAGCATATAGTTTCTAGCGATGGTTTTTAGACATGTTTTATCAAAATCGGTTTAGCCGTATTTGAGATATTAAACTTTGAAGTGATAATGTCGGGGATTTTCCAACTTTTTATTCATCATCATCTCAGCCTATATATATGTCCCACTGCTGGGCACAGGCCTCCTCTCAGAACAAGAGGGCTTGGGCCATAGTTCCCACGCGGGCCCAGTGCGGATTGGGAACTTCACACGCACCATTGAATTGCTTCGCAGGTTTGTGCAGGTTTCCTCACGATGTTTTTCCTTCACCGCAAAGCTCGTGGTAAACTTCAAATGTAATTCCGCACATGAATTTCGAAAAACTCAGAGGTGCGAGCCGGGGTTTGAACCCACGACCCTCTTCTTGAGAGGCGATAGGTCAAACCACTAGGCCACCACGGCTTTTAAACTTTTTATTGGTTTGGTAATTATTCACAATCACAAGGCGGTATGGTAAGCAATGTAGAAGTTAAAATTACTGAGCTATGTCGCTCTATTACGTGATTAGATTCCGTAATCGTCAAGCCCCTGAGACATACGATAATGCAAAGTGGATTATGAGTAAGTATTTAAACATTGTGTAAGCTCTCGTTCTGTCTTTTAAACTCGGTCGTACGACAAAGCGAGAGAACAAGACAGGTATGCAACGAAAGTTGTCCCAACTTGTCCAAGTTCATAATCGCAATAAATCTTAACAATAAGCTTGTTTGGCGACTGTACTTGTATGTCATTCAATGTAAATATGTATACCAAAATGTCAAGTCAATAAGACTTAAAAAATTAAAAATAAATTGGACTACCTTTCAAAATCATGACCAGCACATAATTTTCCAGTACCTAATAGGTCCTGACCTCCGATCAACGGTCCTGCCTGTTGAAGTTTCTATAGTAGTACACTTTTTTTTGCCAAAAAAAATATCTCATCATCCATATTTTTTCCCGCGGAAGCCATTTTGAAATTTTATAAAATATACTCTACGTCACTCCAGTTTTGCAAATCTAATGATGACTCAATGTTGAATACCGTCCAGCCGTTTAAGCTACAAAGAGGACCAAAGAAAAAGACTTACAAAATGTTCATGCGTACATACGTACACACATTCATACAAACATACGCTATACGAAAGACATACGTAACCCTGCTTTGGACAATCAGGTAAGACTGTAATGGTAGAGTAGGGGTAATTTACTACCAATTGGCTTAATTAATATCGTATTAATTTAGATCAGAATACTACAAGCAGTAAGAGGTAGGTACGTCAGGTAAAGAGCTTGTAACATGAGGAGAATTCGAAAAAAGACTGCAATGGTAGAGTAGGGGTAATTTACTACCAATTGGCTTAAAGAAGGTATCGTATTAATTTAGATCAGAATCCTAGTAGCAGTAAGAGGTAGGTACTCGTACGTAGCGACTCAATATTGTAGGTCAGGGCATTCCACACTAAGTACCGCGCCTTACGCTTCGAGGAAGGAAATGTCGAGTTCGAATTTGGAATTCTACCGATTCCATCAGGCTCTATACCGGTTCTGCCTTTGGTTTTTTTTTAATTCTCGAGCTTTTTGCAGCCAGCATTGTAACGCTGGAATGAGGGCTATCGTTTTTTGTCTCACTAGATGGCGCACTGTTGCGTGAGGTTTTTAAGTATGGCTTTCAAAGTCTGTTATTACGGGCGTGAAAACAAAGTTTAGATTAAAATCATACACCTTACCGTACCATAAAAATATCGAGCATGTCACAGTGTTGCATAGTCCCCGTTTTGTTCGGAAAAAAGGGAGGACAAAGGTAAAGACAAAACTGTCTCAAAACACAGACATTCATTGCCCCGGAACGCATATTTGCCATAATTAATTTGAGATATTGCAAAATATTCACAAAATTATTCTAATTATAAATAAACCGGCGTAGCTCACCCAAAAACTATGAGATTTGACATTTCGGAGACCTCACGCTACACTAGCGCCCCTAGCGGCGAATTCATACACGATAGCCCTTATTCCAAAGTGTTCGAAGATACTGGCCGGTAAGTTTTAGTGTGCGGTATGGTATATTTAAAATATTCTAACAATATGTCACTATCTTAATAAAATAAGTTTCTGATATTTCATTGATAGTATGTGACGGAAATCTATGATGCCGTCTCTGTTTCTTTCATTATAATAGCTACAGATTAAGATAAATACAGATTCAAACAGGCCCTAGATATGCTGATACATTAACGATCACGATTACGATGATGAAAAAGTCTATTAGCGGATTGACTTTTGGCCACTCAAGCTATGGGTTCAAACACCGGTTAGCACCTCTAAATTTTTTGATATTAGGTAGTTAGGTACGGGACAAATTACTAAATGTTGATTTACGGAACGTTTATAAAAATAGTTATAGTATATTCCAAGTTTTTGAAGATTAATCCACCATGATGTAAATGGAATTTTAAAGATAAAAATAGAAATAATAATACGGTTTGTTAATTAACTAAGGGCAGAAAATGTAACTTTAAACATATTTCCTATGCCACTGTTTTGTAACGAAGGTTACATTACAAAGAGTAATAAAAACTTTAATGGTTACTAAAACTGTTATTACTATTAATTTTACGATAATTAATATTCGCCGTTCAATATTGGCGCGTAAATATTTTGATTTATTGATTCTGTTCACTATTTTACTAATTGATTGACAACGTAGATACTTACTATACCAGCTAGATAGTTACTATACCTGCAGCTTCTCTAACGTCAATTATTAACGTCTCTACGTCAATTTCCATTAGTTACAACCGTGGTTTTCATTTACATCGTTCGAAATTTGACATAAGTTCAAACAAATTAAATTACATTTACACTTTATATTGGTCAATTTTTCTATATTTTGTGAGTAACATTTGACTTATCGACTTATAAGAGATAGATTTTGATTTTATGACAATATAAAATAAAATAAAAAAACAAAATGAGAGAGAGGCCATGGTACCAACCATCCCTCTCCCATCCGTCTACTACATCATATTTTTATAGTATCTTGTCTACTTGGACCGCATGTCTCCGCAGAAGGGAACTCTTCTGCGGAGACATGCTGTTAATGTAATCGACTTAAAACTTTAATGATCCGTTAACTGTACTGCAATACCGCAGCTTCTGTGACTCAAAGCAATTCCTGTCGTAAGTGCTCCAATTCGTTGATTGGTTCATTATATTTATAAATATTTAATCTTATTTTGATTGCAAATCAAGCTAACCTTATGAGCGGCATTGCATATGGGCATGACATTCATTTCGATACCTATTAAGCAGTATCGGCCAAAGTTTGCTTCCTGGTGGAACGCCCGGCAAAAACTTGTTTTTGAAGGCTTTTAATTATGATTTAACTTTATGTAATGGTTATTTAGATCACTAGATGCATACGTGAGTAAAATTAACTTCTTCTAAGTGATTATCTTATAATTCGCTGACAGAGTGGTCGTAGTTCATTGGATGAAGAGCCGTAGAGAACCTTCATAACGACTTTCTTGGGAAAAGAGTGTGGTTGTTTTCCATTGCCTTCTACACCGCAGAGCTGGAGTTGAGAGTGGAGTCGTAGTTGGCTTTAGAGAGCGCTGCTGCCCATTCTCAATTTAGGTCGGATCCCTTAGTCACGGTCTTGAAGAGATTATATGTGTTAAATATAAATAGTTTGTACATCATGCAGTCGTAAGGTATTGAATACTTTATGCATATTGTACAAAAAACTTTAATATACAGTAAAATTTTAATCATAAAATTTAAGTAGGATCTAGAAGATCGCTTTTCTTGTCTCAGGCAACCTTTAGCGGCTTTGGCTGCACAGGGAAAAAAACAACTTAAATAAAAATATCGAAAAAATAATTGCGGAAAAGAGACCCGCGGAAAATTTTTCTTATACAATCCTATGGCGTTGTATGGCATTGTGTCGTAGTAACAGTCGTTTTGACATAGACCTTTCCTAAAGAATGCTGTAGTGATTTGTCTTGCGTCGCTTGCATCAATTGGACACCTACCTTCACCAAGTCATCAGGAGGACCTACCTTTTGCGTCTTAGCACAAATTGGCCCGGCTCTAGCCCTTGACTAAGGTAGAGCGATAGTTAACACCGCTTCCACGAATCTCAAAAGGTGCCATCATAATTTTATTTTCCACTGGAAACTGGAAAATAGCGCCCCTTGCCATGTGGCGCTTAGAGTGACCACTCCTCTTGCTCTACCGCAGGGCCAGCGCTGATTGGCCTCAACGGCCATCAAGCGTCGCCGCTGGCGCTGCGGCATTCTCGGCTGAAAGCCTCAAATGCCGCAAATATGCCGCCCTAGGAACTAGCTACATGTTTGCGGCGTTTGGTGTTGAAACCTTGGGGCCTTGGTGGCCAAGTGCGCGTCGGCCATATAAAGATTTGTCGATGCGCCTAATAGAGGCCTCGGGCTACCAGAGGGCTGGCCACTATTTCGGACAGCGTATAAGTATCGCTATACAACGAGGAAATACGGCCAGCCTTCTGGGCACCTTGCCCATTGACGGCGATTTAGGCCAAATTTTCTACCTATAGTTTAATTATGTTTGTTTTTAATCAAGATATAACATTATGTACACATTTCACCATAAGAAGTATTTCGCCAAATTGCAAAACAATTTGTTGGCGAACAAAACACTCATTTTAACAATATTCAACTTAAGCAATCCCAAAGTTTCCCAACAACTGTGGCTAATATTTCAAGCGTATTCTCAAGCCATTCCTCACCACCTACGGGCATGGCCAAAACGTCTTCGTCCAAGGTGAACGGGTGATGTTGTTTTAATCGTAGCATGGTTTGGGACTTTGCACGCGCAAAACCTTTTTGAGGCTTAGCCTGCTTCGCTGTCACGCAATTTATATAGGTATGCCAAGTTTCAAGTCAACCCGATTACTGGAAGTTGGTCAAATTTAACTTGCAAGATTTGATTACAGACAACGGGACAGGTGAAACTAAACAAAAGCTTGTAAAAAAAGAGGACAGGAGGCCTTGGTGCTTGGAATATGGGACGGTGCCAGGGTGTATAAGTGTATATTTATTTATTTATGGATTAACGACTTTATTACTTACATTATATATTATAAAAAATCAAAGATTAATTTAATGTACCTACAATTATGAGTTTACATACATAAAAAAAGAACTAACCTAAGATAGCTTAACTAACTGTAACAATGAAAATTATAAAAAGAATACCCCGTCTAAAAGATCTGCCTGTGGCAGGATTCCCATGACGCTGGCCGCATTACCTCCTGTATATTAATATTTTACAATAAATAACTGATTGATTATGGCGAATAATGGAAATTTTTGGTACCAAATTCATATTTTTTGGGTAATTATCATCGGATGCGTTTGAATACAAAGTTAAGCATTTTTGTTTTTGGTGCGGTCCCACTTGTAAAACTGGATTCTTGCTAATATTATAAATGCAAAAATCTGTCTGTCTTGTCTGTTACGTTTTTACGTTTAAACCGCGCGAACTTATTTTCAAGAAATTTGACAGGATAGTACGAAATCTTGAGAAAGATATGGGATAGTTTATTTTCCGAAAAACTACATCTTAAATTTCATTACTTAGCGCTGCATGAAAAACTCACGCCAAATTTTATGTCTCTAAATTTAGGAGTTTTAATAACGCCCTAGCGTTTATTTATTTTTTATTTAGCTTATGTTCTGTCCCACTGCTGGTCAAAAGCCTTCCCTTCTTCCTTCATAACGTTTCATTATGATAGTTTAAATAGACGTTAAGTTTTCTTAAGTTATCTAATTTTCTGCGCAATTTTCTTGATATTTGACGACCGGATGGCAAAGTGATTAGAGAACCTGTCTACGAAGCTTGAGATCCTGAGTTCGATTCCCGGCCGAGGCAGATATTTGTATGAATGTTGCAGGTGTTTATGAGCGGTGGTGATCTCTTACCATCAGGAGACCCACTTGCTCGTTTGCCATCCAGTCGAATAAAAAAAAAAATGTTAGTTCTCGGGTCTTGGATGTTTAATATGTATTTAAGTATGTATTTATCTATATAGGTAAGTATGTATATCCGTTGCCTAGTACCCATAGTACAAGCTTTGCTTAGTTTGGGACTAGGTTAATTGGTGTCAAGTGTCCCATGATATTTATTGAATTATTTTTTTCCGTAAGAACTTTTTACAAAGTATATATAAGAAAAGTACCTAATATAAAATGCAATTGGCAATGCTTATTCTCAAATTATGGCGTGACCAAGGGAACTAAGGATTTATTTTTGTATCTATCTAATAATTTTAAACGAGCAATTCTTGTATATATATATACATATTATATATAATTAGAATCTCGAAAACAGCTCCAACGATTTCGATAAAATTTGGAATGGGGGGATGTCGGGGATGACAAATCGATCTACTTGCTACTACTAGCTTGGTCTTATTTCTGGGAAAACGCTGATTATCGAGTTTTAGTCCGAGCAAAGCTCTGTCGCCCAGGTTCGACATATTAAGATAAGACGGGGTGTTTATTAAAGACAGAGTGGTAGAGTGCGATGAGTATTAACGTATTTTAAAGCCAAGGCAACATGTAAATATTTATATCTCAATTCTGTCACGTAAACCTTTGTATCGTGTTTTTAATAGCTCAATACTCAATACTCAATATTTTATTGCTTTTCCACAATGTATGGTTACAGATGTTACAAAGAGATTATGTGATCATCATGGACCCTGTTGGGCACAGCAATATTTATACAAGAGGGCAGCTTTTATATAATTAATAAATTTTATCTTATAGCTAAATATCACAATCACATTAAACTGACTTACTTTTATGAAATTCTTAATCAATTAATATTACATCATGTCCCTCCCAACCAGCAAAAAAGTCTTGGATTGCGCACTTTATGAGAGTGGTGGGCTTATAGCGCTCTTATAATTGTTTTGGAACATGTTACTGCTCTTATATTAGCCTTAGATAAGCTAGTACAGAGTCAAGAACTCTCTATCTTATAACCTAGTCTCATATATGTATATAAGCTCATTTTATAATACTATTATAAGCCTCTTACTCCTACAATAACATTTACGAAGACTCATTGTACTTGAGAATATCTGTTCTTATAGCACCATTCTCTAAGTTTATTTGATTTTATAATGGTCCTAATAAATGCTCTTGTAAGAATGTTAGACTAATATCAGCATAACATAAGAACGTTATAAGCGTATACTTTTTTGTTCTTGTTTAAAGCTATTATAAGATCAATAGCAATAGTTTAGTAAGATATTAGAATGATGTTAGTTCGTTTGATTTTATAATGGTCCTGATAAATGCTCTTGTAAGAATGTCAGACTAATATCAGCATAACATAAAAACATTATAAGCGTATACTTTTTTGATCTTGTTTAAAGCTATTATAAGATCAATAGCAATAGTTTAGTAAGATATTAGAATGATATTAGTTCATTTGATTTTATAATGGTCCTGATAAATGCTCTTGAAAGAATGTCAGACTAATATCAGCATAACATAAGAACATTATAAGCGTATACTTTTTTGATCTTGTTTAAAGCTATTATAAGATCAATAGCAATAGTTTAGTAAGATATTAGAATGATATAAGTTCATTTGATTTTATAATGGTTTTGATAAAGGCTTTTGTAAGAATGTCAGACATAACATAAAAAATATTGTGTTGAGAAAAATATTGGTGAGGGTTCTGCAGGATTTGATTTCATGCAAGAAGTCGATATAGAGGACAGAGATTCAGTCTGTGACATAGATCATGTCAGTGAAAATTAATCTTCGACCGAGGACGAAACCGATTATGAAAAAGATTTTGCCTTAAAAAGTGATTTACAAAAATGGGCGTTAAACTTTAATGTACCACGTGCAAACGTTAATGGATTGCTATGTATTTTAAACAGAAGATTAAATAATGTTCTACCAAAGGATTGCACGAACACTGCTTCAAACAAACAAAGAGACAGTACACATTAGTGAGTTGTCTCTAGGATAGGAATGTATTGGCATAGTAGCTTAATGAAGTCTGAATGATATTTTGGAACGTTTAACGTGCATTCCAGATATTATTCCGCTTAACATCATAAGCTCACCACGGGAAATTATAAAGAAAGCCTCAGATAGCTTGTTTATAGCCCTCGCCTTCGATCTGAGACTTTCTTTATATTATTTCCCAATGTGAACAGTTTCCTAATATTTGTTTGATTTTATGGTTTTCATCTTCTTCTCAGCCATTTACATCACCAACGTTGTCACTTAAATAAAAAGTAAAAACTTTTAGTATATTTGTTTTTATAAAGTCGAGTGATCAGGTTAGGATAAAATCAGGTAAAGGTTAAACAGTTCATGTTTTATGTAGGTAAAGCAAGGAACCCTAAATTAATTCAACATGGCCGTACCATTGGTATTCAGAATGCTAATATTAGAGTAAATGATCTTACAATAGTCTAATAGTGCGCTGGAAAAGTGCAACTATAACAATGGCATCATTTTCACTACAATTATAGAAATAAAAAAATATACGAGGATAGAAAATACTATTTTAATTGATTATTTGAGTGGGCGCATGAAATTTGAAGCGTAAAACAGGGTCTACTTTACAGTAAATAATATTTTCCAACATAAATACTTACCGCGCAACATAAAGAACCACCAATGATAACAAACACGTTATTAATATTACTACTATTATTATACTTGCATTCAGTTTGTCACTACAATATTTTATTCTGCCACGCTGCAGTTCACTCACCGAGCGTAATGCACGCGGAATGTTTCGAAATTTCGTGTGGTCGTACATAAAATCAAAATAAGCTTGTTTAGGCTCATAAGATTCTAACGTTGGGCCAATATAAGCCTATGCAGGCTTACAAAATACTTACGTAAAAGCGATATTAGCCTAAGGCAGCTTAAATTAGTTTTGTAAAGATTATTGTAAATGCGAACAGTATTTAATAAGACTGATATTAGGACGATGTTAAAATAAATACGCTTATAATTTGTGCCCAAATCCAGGCTTATACGATGATATAAAATCAATATTAGAGTGAAAATTTATAGTCTTGAGATAGTTGTAAGAGGGATTTTGCTGGTTGGGCTTTTATCTATTAGGATTATTTATTAACATTATGTTAAATTTATCATCTATCATCTAGGTATTCATTTATTGAGTAGTAGCATTTTTCTATCATGAATTCTTTAAGTTTATATATATTCTATAGTTTAGGCTATAAGTGAGTCATGGGGTTTCCAGTGTTATATATGTAATTAGCCTTTGATCGGTTTTTCTTTAGTGTAAATATTAACGAGAGTCTGATACGCATTAAATTTATTTCTAATGCTTGTTAACATTATTAGCCTGATTTACCTATCTTTAAATTATTAACGACTAGCTATTGCCCGTGACTCCGTCGGTAAAGAATTTGTTTATCGCTATCTCACAGTTACTAGATTAATAGAAGGTTCGATTTATTCAACGAAAAAAATCGATTTTTAGTGAATCGATATTTCGGGATTGAAGCTCGATAATACCGAATCGAGATTCGGTTTTAACTTTTTTTGACGACATTTGTGTACGCTAATTTGCCGCGAGTAAGAGGTACGATACGAACTGCGAACTTCGATTACTACGGTCATTTCGATGATTGGATTTACATATTGAAAATACGAGCTAGAAAAACAAATGCAAGAAAAGATCGATTTTTAGAGAATCGATATTTTTGAGTTCGATTTTTTGTGACTCGATTCGGATCGATTCGCGAATCGACCTTTTCTGGAAAGAATCGCCATCCCTACTAAGGTCTCAAATTATCTCCATACCGTTTATCACTTTGGTTGAGTACCTACTGTAAGCGTACAAGCGTAACCAACAAACATACTTACTCACTTGCACTTTTTAGGGTTCCGTAGTCAAGCCTATATACGTCCCACTGCTGGGCACAGGCCTCCTCTCAGAACAAGAGGGCTTGGGCCATAGTTCCCACGCAAAAGCGTGAAAGCTGTTATTTGGCATGAATACCTATACATATAAGTATCGCCGATAGTGAAAAAAAAATTTAGACGTAAAGTGGAAGTGATTTTTTTTCCCGACACCCTATAGTGTGGGATATCGTTGGATAGGTTTTTTGGGGCTTGCAAGGACGATTTTCTATTCAATGATTTGTTTACGAAATATTAAACTTTAAAGTACAAATTTTCATTAAAATCTAGCGTCCCACTCTAAAATCTAAACTGTTGAGTGGAAAAATTCAAAATGGTAGTAAATATATCAAATTTACAAGGAAAATTATAGCGGCTAAGATTGCTTGAGAATTATTAGTAGTGTAAGAGTAAATAGCAGCCTAAGGTATAAAACATAACTAAACTTGAAAGATTCCGTTACACAATACGAAATCCTTAGAAAAATATTACTTGATTTAACCAAAGACAAATATAGTAGTATTGCCAAAGCGATAGACCAACCGGTAGTAACACAAAGGACAAACTGACGTTTACCTTTACTCAATCGTAATTCCGTTGTTAATTGCGATGAGCGTGGTTATATTTGCCATTGTTCAGTTTTTAATTAACGGAATAAATCTGTCATCATCATCAGCCGGAAGACGTCCACTGCTGAACAAAGGCCTCTCCCTTAGAACGCCACTCTCTTCTCTCTCTTCTCTTCTTCAACCTTGATCAACCCAATGCTGAGTAAAGGTCTCTTCCATTTTAGACCATTCTGTGCGGTTCTGTCTGGTCCTTAGAACGCCACAATGAATGACAATTCGCCACTAGAGGCGCTAGTGGTAGCGTGAGGTCTCCGAAATGTCAAATCTCATAGTTTTTGGGTGAGCTACGCGGGTTTATTTATAATTAGAATAATTTTGTGAATATTTTGAAATATTTGAAATTAATTATGGCAAATATGCGTTCCGGGGCAATGAATGTCTGTGTTTTGAGACAGTTTTGTCTTTCGGAAACCTTTGTCCTCCCTTTTTTCCGAACAAAACGGGGACTATGCTACACTGTGGCATGCTCAATATTTTTATGGTACGGTTTTAAGGTGTATTAAATATGATTTTAATCTAAACTTTGTTTTCACGCCCGTAATAACAGACTTTGAAAGCCATACTTAAAAACCTCACGCATCAGTGCGCCATCTAGTGAGACAAAAAACGATAGCCCTCATTGCCCGCTCTCGCGAGTTAGTTAACCCTTGACGCAAAAAGAAGGGTTATAAGTCATAAGTTTGACGCCGATGTTTGTCTGTCTGTCTGTCTGTAGCATCGTAGCTCGCAAATAAACAGTTTTTCATGTGAAAGCGAGTTTCCTTGTCATGATTCTTAGCTATGTTTCTTTAAAGTCAGTCCAGCCGTTTTTGAGATATTAAACCTTGAAATGACAATATTGTCGAAGGTTTTTTACTTTTCTAAGTTGATTAGGTTTTAGTCGATGTTATTCATACCATTACTTATGCCATATATCGACATATGTGTCGATATATGTCACTTCACTAGTGGGTTATATACAATGACGTCCTCAGACATGTAAATGAACACAGAGATGAGATTATATTCTTACTTACAAAAACGTAAGACGGCTGTGTATACAATGTGTAGACAGACAGACATCAGTGTGACTAAGCAGACAACGCAAAAATATATATACGAATATATTTTCAAGGACGTTCTAGCAGTACTGTCACTCCAAAGAGTATAAGTACCTATATAGACCAATAGTACCAAACTGAAAATCAGCGCTGGTCACATCATGTGATCAGTAGTATGCTGAGTTTGGTACCCAGTGCCAACATGATGTATAAATGTAACTTGATAAGTATTAATGTTAGGCATTAAAGTTTTATTTCATTTCATTTCATAGAAATGTCACTCTATACAAGGGTTGCCAACAATAACTTCAAAAATGTTGTAACGAGTAAGAGCTGTAAAATCCGCACGCTAATTTCAAAAATGGAGCTTTGACTTCAAAACAAACGTGTCTGAAAAACTATCCAGCATGCCCCAGGACATCCCAAAAAGCACAGAACGGGTGGCAACCCTGTTTTAAGCTTTCTTGATTAACTCATATTTAAGTACTAACACATTCGGGACTTACAAGTATAATGCTAAATAACGAGTAATGACGTTTTGACTAAAACCATTAAAATTTAATGGTATTATTCGAACTGGGGTGAGACAGTTTTCGAAAAAATCTATCTCGCTTTGATTTCTTTGGCAGATGGATCATCATCCATCATCATCCCAGCCTATATACGTCCCACTGCTGGGCACAGGCCTCCTCTCAGAACAAGAGGGCTTGGGCCATAGTTCCCACGCGGGCCCAGTGCGGATTGGGAACTTCACACGCACCATTGAATTGCTTCGCAGGTTTGTGCAGGTTTCCTCACGATGTTTTCCTTCACCGCAAAGCTCGTGGTAAATTTCAAATGTAATTCCGCACATGAATTTCGAAAAACTCAGAGGTGCGAGCCGGGGTTTGAACCCACGACCCTCTGTTTGAGAGGCGATAGGTCAAACCACTAGGCATCAGTAGCACAAAGGTTCCATCCTGGTACGCGGTTTAGCTTCTGTGACTACCTACTTAGCCCAACTGCGCATTTACATAAGAACTTATTCGTGTGTGTGTGTGTGTGTGTGTGTGTGTGTCATATAGTGGCTGGTAAACAACATACCGCACCTTACCTTGCCAATAATTTCCATTTACCATAACGATCAAACGTAACAAGCCTTATTACGTTTAATTAGGACTCAAATTCCGGCCAACTAAGCATACGCACATGTGACCTCCGGTGTCGCAATGAGCCTTGGTTCAAATTGCCTTAATTTCTCTAATGCATTGTGCTGAATTCAGTGTTGCCGGAATTTAAAGGGTTCTTTAATCTTAAAAATCTTTAAAAAAATCGCCCGAGTTCGTGCATAACTTCTGCGCAAGCGCACTGGCCCTGGGTTTCTTAGAAAATCAGTCGGCAAGAGATAAATTCTTACATCACAGAACTTTTAAGAAAAATAATTAATTTAGAACTAGAACTAGAACCCAGCTGACGTCGCCTGTCAAGCTACAAATACATTACATTTTGCTTTACATTGCTTCTTCGAATAAACTTTACAGTGTAATAAAAATTAAAATACTAATTATTTTTAAAAGTCGCTGAAGTAATGTTGTTCAGCTTGACGAGTACGATCTATGATCTATGTTACAGGCCACACCCGGTATACGCCTATGTTGATGATACCATCATCCAAATATATGGTCTACCACCCTAAAGTTGATAATCGTTTGCATGTCATAAAACAATAATGCCAATAGACGTGTCTGTCTTGAAAGTTCGACTTTAGCGACATATTCGTTTGATAGGAACTTGTTTAAAAATTGATAGACCACTTATTTGGCCGATGGATCATCATTGGCGTACCTAGGATTATTTTCCAGGGGGGAGGGGGGGCTGGCCTGGATTTTTGCGTGAAGATATCAGTATTATAGTCCAACATCCTGGGCCAACTAGACCATACTGGGGTGGGCACGGCCCAAACGCCTCTTTACAATGTGTGGCCCAGAACCGGGGATAATATTAAAAACAGCGGCTCTGGAGGTTAATTAAAGTCAAAGATAAAATACTTATCTATTGTTCAATTTAGGCTATGACAAGCACTTAGGTATGAGTGTTAAAAAATCTACCAACGGTTTGGAATAACCTCTGTTGAGAAGAATCCGGCAAGAAACTCGACGAGGTAAATATTTTCTTTTTAGGTAAATGCTAGCATCATAAATTAGCGGGTTCCAATGACGTCATACCATGATAACCATCACTGTACCCTTGGTTATCCTTGCAGACCAGTTGTAACACAACGACTGAATACATTACGGGTAATTTGCATAACAAATGTAAGCAAATTAGATGCAGCTATGTCTTGGATAGCGAACATTTTGGAAATATACGAAGCAAAAGGTTTAATAGCCTAACTAACACAAAAAGTTGGAAAACCCCCGACTTTGTCACTTCGAAGTTCAGTATCTCAAAAACGGCTGAACCAATTTTGATGATACATGTCTAAGAACCATCACTAAAAACCTGCTTTCAAATAAAAAAATCGCATTCAAATCGGTCTACCCGTTTAAGCGCTACGGTGCCACAGACAGACAGACAGACACACATAGCGGTCGAAGTTATAACACCCCTCTGTTTGCGTCGGGGGTTAAAAAAAATGTCAAAGTATGCCGAAACAAAGTATTGAAATAAATACAAACTTAATAAATGTCTTAGTTAATAGATTAATACAAAACATCCTATCCTACTATATAAATGTGAAAGTTTGTGAGTGAGTGAGTTTGTAAGTGAGTATGTTTGTTACTTCTTCACGCTGAAACGGCTGGACGGATTTGTATGAAATTTTGCAAAAAGTTAGTTAGTACCTGGATTAAAACAAAGGATACTTTTTATCCAGATATTCCCACGGGATAGGGACAAAATCTCTAAATAACAACCGCTGGGCTTAGAGTCATGAAATTTGGTATGTAGGTAGTTGGACGTCTGGAATAACACATAGGCTACTTTTTAAGAAGAAGAAGAAGAAGATTGATTTATTTGCCAACATGAACAATACAGGATAGGCACACAGAATACAAATAAACAATAAACTAATAAAAAATGCGTTTGCCAGTCCCTTGCACTGTGTGGCAAAAGGAACAGGCTCAGCTTATGCTGCGCTTGCTCAGAAGCTGCCAGCGCTGGTTTTCATCCCGCCCCCGTTGACTCAGGATAGCTAGAATGGCTAGATTTGCACGCAAAGTAAAAAAAAAAAATGAAAAATGAAATAAAATAAAAAACAATAAAAACTAAAATATCAACACATAAGTACTCTCTTTTTAACATAGACTAACTTTTATCCCGATGCTCCCACGGGATAGGGATAAAACCTCGAACTAATAACCGCTGGGCTTAGAGTCGTGAAATTTGGTATGTAGATAGCTGGATATCTGGCATAACACATAGGCTACTTTTTGACCAGATATTCTCACGGGATAGGGATAAAATCTCGAAATAAATTTGGCATGAGTGTTTTAATTTAACGTCAATGAAAACCACGATGTAATTTTAGGGAATTCCCACGAGAATTTAATAAAATCCCGGAATTTCAATTCAACTGCTGTATCTAATGATTTACGTGTGCGAAGCCGCGGGTAAACGCTAGTATAATATATAATACATACTGGTCAAAAGAAAACATGGTTCTCAGTTTCATCTGTGAAATCAAAAATATATTTGGGTGTTTATCTCGGGATTACTCTTATGCATTTGGACTCGTACGCATTTGTACTCATACGCAACTGGGCTCATAGACTCTGGCCAGCGAAAGCTGTCCACGAGAAACCGCGGCAAATAAAAAAAAATGAGGCTGACAACATTAGATACACACTGATTAAACGATGTTGATACTTAGACACCTAATTATTTAAATTTTCCAGATATTAAATTATACTTGTGACTTGTTCAAGCTGCATCAAAATTCATATAGTAATGTGTGAAAGTTGATGATGCACTTTAGGAGTCCCTTGGTAAATTTTATGACTTTTGTCAGTGTCCATTTACGTACAGTCCAAACGCTTACATTTTTGGATCATTTTGACCAGATTGGCATTGAATATATCTTCTTACATTTTAATTCTTATTATAATCTTATTACATTTGCATTTTGAGGATGGTAGGAGGTTGAATTAAACAAAAAATAATTTATTTATGTCAATTTTGACAGTCTCAAAAATGATACCAGATTAAACTTTCGTAAAAAATGGCTGGACAGCTTTCGCTGGCCAGAGTCTACGCATTAGGACCTATACTTAAGTTAAACGTGCCAATGCTCTTCACTGTCCCAGTAGATGTCGTCTTTAATTTTATCTAGGTAATTATATAGCAATAGAGGTGACAGTAGGGTGTCATCTATTGGGCATTAATTAAGACCAAGACGCATTAGGACCCAGACAAGCAATAATCAAAAAGAGGGCACGTTCTTTAACATAAACGCCCGATCAATAAGTACTTCATTTTCCATATGTATTATTTAAAGCGACATTATTTTATTTTCCCATGCTTTTAAAAACACAAGTATGAAACGATTTTCTTTAGCATTTTCAATTGCGTTTTATCATAAAACATGCAAATCGATAAGTCTTGTAACGAATCGGCCGAAGTCCGCATAACAGTGACCTTTACCACGATAGTTATAAGGTCGTTATTCCTCTGAACTTTAGAACAATGGGCGCATACTGCGTTGAATTTTAATGATCATTAAATTCCTAGAGGTTTTGTGTCATTGGTCGGTTATGTAATAAGTCGGTGTGCATTTCTGCGAGTTAGAACCTGCAGTGTTAGAAAAAGAAAGGAAAGATAATTTGTTCGTGGCGCGTCAATGTACTTACATGAAAAATCGAAGAAAAGAATTCGAGACCAATATCCAACGATATTTCACACGGGGGTCTACTACGAAATTCGAAGTTCGTATCGTACCGTCCTTCTCGCTCCCGTATTAAATCTAGACACGCAGTAGTGTGTCAAGCCAAGTTCAAGCTAACAGAACTGGCGAGCAGCAGGACTACTACGAAACTCGTAAATCGAAGTTCGTGTCGTGCGGTCCCTCTGACACTTATGCTATATAATACTAGAGCGAGAGGAACCGCACGACGCGAACTCCGAGTTTCGAGTTTCATAGTAGCCCTGGAGCCACTTTTGACCCCCTCATAACTCAACGACTATTTTACATAAACAAACATGTAAATTTTGGCTCATATTTATTGAAGGGGAGCAAAGTGCCAAGGTGCTAAGTTCAATTCTTCTTATAACTTAGGATAATATTGAAGCCTTAGGTCGGACTTGCCTAGTTTTCATATACGAATTATATTATAGCCTTCGCAAGTTTTAAAGCTGTATGTTTCTTATTTTATTTTTCCGAATATTTGGCTTGCTGGTAGAAAATAACCATTGAACATGGGCTCTTCCAAGACTGTGTTAGTAGGTACTTAATAATAATTCGTATATGAGAACTAGCCAAGTCAGACCTTAGGCTTCAATATATTATCCTAAGTTATAAGAAGAAATGCACTTGGCACCTTGGCACTTGGCACCCATTTACGAGTAGATCTCACTTCTTTTGTCGTTTAAGTCAACAATCAAGGCATATAATAATAATAAAATAATAAATAAATATTATGGACACTTGACACCAATTGACCTAGTCCCAAACTAACAAAGCTTACTTGGACTAGGCAACGGATAACATATATATATTATTATTATTACCTAGCTTAAATAAATTATTTATTATGAAGACCCGAGAGCAAACATTTGTTTATATTGACAGACAGACACACAATGAAATCTACCGCATGGCATCAGAGGTTTCCGAGCCCAGGGTCCACCTCCTTGCACACGGCACGGCGCAACCATCTTTGCGTTAAAGTCAACGTCATGGTCATATATCATACATAATATTGAACTTGGCTCTCATTTCACATTTATGTTTTGATGGGATAATATTAGCGTCAGCGGGTAGGTAAGACGAAGTTGCAGAACGAACAGATGTATTGAATAACGTTTTACCATCGTATTTTGTCGGAAAAGGTCGTGTTTATCTTGCTCTCTCAACTGGCTTACTGAAGTTTACTGAAGATTATTGAGATAGCAAGATAAATACAAACTTAGCCGACAAAAACGGTGGAAAAACATTATTCACTAGATCTGTACTTTAAAAGCCTTAAAGTTCACATGAGCAGAGTACCTACTTGCCGAGGTCGACCGGAAACTGTGGCCTTGCCGGAACTTCCGGCGGACAGCAAAATGAGATAAACTGGGAAATAAAGAAGGAAAATGCAGTTGAGGTTACGGAGACGGATGACAGTGATATCTGGTGACAGTTTCAGGGAAGAGAAAATTGTATTCCCAGAATAACAAGGATTAAACGTTAAGTTAAAGAAAGAAGACAATTGTAAAAAAATGCGCATGTTACGTATAATAGTCCCAAAAAAAGGCGCTGATCTTCCATTGGGGACATCTAGTCACCTCATCATACATCTATTTCAGAGACTAAAAACACTCTAACAATTTAAATTGAATACCCAAATATAATATCCATAGGCCAGTTCTCCTTAATGACTTATTTTTATACTGCGCGTCAAAGTGACTTTAGGATTTTTTTTATTTAATTTTGGCCTTAAGCACTACCTAATGAACGTTGAAAAGTCTATTTTCAATGACACATCACAAGTATTTAACACAACTAAGTATATTTTTAATACAGTATACTCCGATCAACGATTAGTACTAATCGTTGATCGGAGACAGTATATAGATTCGCGATACACCTAGTCATTAATTTTGTAATAAGTAGGTACGCCTTAATATACTGAGCTGCAAAAAATCTGGCCCTCAAATAGAAAGAAAGAAAGAAGATATTTATTCACTAACACAGAAGACACACATATACAGCAAAATTAACACAAATAAAATAAAAAAAAATTGCAGAAAAACACATGAAAATAGTAAATGAATGCATAATCGGTAAATCGGTAATTTTGTATGCGGCCAAATTTTGTGCCGCTGGGTATATATTATGAATGTCTTCTTGTTAAAATATTTGAATTGTGTATTTGTTTGATCGGTAATATTTTTTTTTTTTTTATAAAAACGTTTCCAATTTCACTGAAACAACTTTTTAGTTTTAGCCAGTTTCCGTACGTACAGATATTTGTGAGAATAACACGAATGTTTGTTCTCGGGTCTTGGATGTTTAATATGTATTTAAGATGTTTAATATGTTTATCCGTTGCCTAGTATCCATAGTACCTACAAGCTTTGCTTAGTTTGGAACTAGGTCAATTGGAAAAAAAAACTGAATCACGGATGCGTCTTAAATCGAGTTTCGGGCTAATTCGTAGCCCTTCCTCTAGGAGCGATGCGACTCGGCAGATGTCAACATGACATTAGTGTCACAAAGGTCCACCCTGGTACGTGATTCAGTTTCCTTGGCTGTACTGACTGTGGGTACGTCACGTTGTTAACTTCGACTTTAACCGGAGCTTTGACAGCTAGGAACACCGGTTATCGTTATAGCTTAGTGCAACTCACACTAACAAGCGTGTCACTAACTTTCGGTCCTCGCGACCCGACAATGAGTGCGCGAGCGCCGGTGACCTTAGCTGGCCAAGGTCAATCACCCCGCTGATTGATCGGGCAACTGGTTTGGCATTGCCTTACTTTAAAACTTTCGTTGTTATGTCATTGATAATTTGACGTTTAAGTACCTGCTGCTTTAAATAGACTTTGTATTATGATTTTTAGCGTTCCGTAGTACTTTTAGTAATAATTAGCTATGCCCGCGGCTTCGCCCGCATGAAATTAGGTTATCGCGCGCTCTGTTCCCTCAGGAACTGTGCATTTTTCCGGGATCAAAAGTAGCCTACGTCACTCTGGCTCATAAACTACCTCTATGCCAAAAATCACGTCGATCCGTCGGTCCGTTTCGACATGAAAGACGGACAAACATACCAAACATGCAAACACACACTTTCGCATCTATAATATTCGTCTATATTAATAATTTCGTTAAGGGGTACGGTAGACTCGAACGAAATGCACATCAAATTGAAGAGCGTAAAAAATTAGTCAATCTGAGTCGACAACTTGTAGGCGGAAAATTCGGATTATCGAGTATTTTCAATATAAACTTGAATAAATTACTAAGTATATAATGGCGTTGCGAAGTAAACATGTCAATCAAAGTCATCACATCAAAGTGGCGTTAGTGTCACGTCATCACGTGTCATTCGTTCTACATTGTGACCTCTTGTGTACCGTATATGGGGCCCTTTAGGTCTAATTTCTTTGATTATGAGACAGAGACATCATAGTTATTTGGGCAAATAAGATTTAGGAGAAATATGTACTAGAGAATAATACCGATACGTAGGTTAGCTGTGAAAGTACGTTTGTGATAATATTAAGCATGGGAGTATACGTCAGATTTTTCGATAAGTACGACAGTCTTTACACAGGCAAAATTTTTTTTCAAACATGTTATCATGAGTCTACATATTACCCGAGCGAAGCCGGGTTTTCATCTAGTATGGATTAAACTTGAGTCATTTTAATCTAAATTCTCACGACATGTAACTTATAAACATACTTATAAATATTTAAATACTTACTAGCCGTTGCCAGCGACTCCGTCCGCGTACTACGTTTATCGCTATCTCGCGGGAGCTCTGCAATTTTTCGGGAAAACTATGGTATGTCCTTCCCGAGGATTAAACTATGTGTGTATCATCTAAATCGGTTCTCCGTTTTCGACGTAAAAATGTAACAAGCAAACTTACAAACTTTTGCATTTCGGGACTAGTGGGATGTAAGAGGTTAATTTACATGTCATTCATTACAGATGACTAAACATGTGTGCCATAAATTATCTTAACTCTGTTTTAAGCTTTACCTACTTACTTTAATTGACCTATACTCTTATAGGTTCACTTCGTTTTCTGCCCGTCTGTCCGTTTGTCTGTTACCTTTTCACGTCTAAACCGGTGAACCGATTTAAATGAAATTTGGCATGGAGACAGTTTGAGACCGTAGGAAGAACATAGGATTTATTTTACCCCGGAAAATTTTATAGTTCTCGCGAAACAGCGATAAACGAACTCTTCGTAGACGATGTCGCGGACAAGAGCTAGTGGACAATAAGCAAGACACTGTGGTGTTCGATCGATCTTGTGTAACTCGTTTGGGTTGTGACCCCGCAATGTAACGCTACTGGCATGATTTTACTGGAATAATGTGAACTGGGCATTTTCCAGGTGTTAGGGCCTTGTGCAAGGTCCACCCGGATTGCTATCACCATCTTGCTCGCACTGTTGTGTTTCGGCGTGGACAGTAAGACAGCCGGTGAAATTACTGGCACTTGAGGTATCCCATCTTAGGCCTCTAGGTTGGCAACGCATCTGCAATCCCCTGGTGTTGCAGGTGTTTATGGGCGGTGGTGATCTCTTACCATCAGGAAACGCACTTGCTCGTTTGCCATACAGTCGAATAAAAAAAAATAGATTTTGCACACGGCAACCGTACTAAAACGTCTAAAAACTATATTCTCTATTCCAGCCACAACGATGGGGGCTTACACCGCCCTCCTTCTTCTCCACCTGGTCTACCTAACTTCCGGAGACCAGCTCCATACAGTCTTCGAGTGGAATCAGCTCGACTTCCAGTACCCAAGTCCGGAGGCTCGGCAGCAGGCTATAGACAGCAAGACCTTCATTCCGGAGAACAACTTACCGATGGGGGTGGAGGTGTTTGAGGACCGGCTCTTTGTGACGGTCCCAAGGTGGAAGGATGGAGTGCCGTCCACCCTGAACTACGTTAGCCTGAAAGGTGAGTAACTTTTAATGTTATTACCAGAGAGCGGAATTTTCATGGCATATTTTGACCTGTCATAGTGACTTCTCTCTTATCGACTCTACCTAAAGGATGTTGACTGATGTGTACAGTCAAGGGCAAAGATATCAACACCGCCAAAGTTGCAAAAATATGTATACACGGCCTTAATGTTAAGTGCATAAAGACGTGTATACATATTTTTGTAACTTTGGCCGTGTCGATATCTTTGCCCTTGACTGTAACTGGGGTGAACTTTAGATAGTCGTAAACTTTGATAAGTTGTTATGTAGAACGTTCTTTTTCCGCTAACAAATTATGGATATTTGACTGTAAAAGATGTAGTTTAAAATAGGAAAAATAAATGTATTTCTTTTATAGAGATATAAATGGAACACTTGTGAACATTATAACAGAAGAATTTCAATATGAAATTGAAAAAAAAACTGAACTTTCTGAAACTGAAAATGCGGTTACTATGCGGTTACTATCCCACTGCTGGGCAAAAGCCTTTTCTTTTTTTCTTCCACTCGTCTCTACTTTTGGTCAAATCTTGCCAGTCCGTTTGGAAACTCCGGTCCGAATGGCCCACGACAATTTTTTAATACCATGATATTTTAGTTTTTCTATGGTTAAAATCCATCAAACGTAATTTTTTGTCGTACCTAGTTATAAGCCCATTGTTTGTTTACAAAATATCGTAAGTAACATTAATAGCTAGCAACATCTGTCACTGTTCTCTCTTAGACAACGGGACAGAATAACGAACAAGAAAAGTTGAATGACCTAAGTACTAAAACTCTCTGAGCTAAGTCGTAGACTGATAGACAGGCGAACCTGTTAAAACTACTTATATATAAGGGCTTTGTTTCCCATTTTGAGTCAAAAATTGGCGAGCATTTGGGTCGATTCCAGGGTAGAGCTTTTGCACACTAGCGTTTTTGCCGGCGGTTTCTCGGCGGAGCGGGAACGCGGCGTGCACGCATGCGGCGACCACGCTGCGGTATCTACGGTCATATACGGTCCGCGTCACAACGGCGGCGCGCTCGCGGCACGCTCACGGCAAATAATCGCGGAGAAACCACAGCGTGAGAGAAAAAGAAACCGCTGGCAAGAACGCTAGTGTGCACAAGCTCCAGGCAGTTAGTAGTTTCCGCCGCAGCAGCCTTCCACCAGAACTAGCGCTGCCTACCAGGGATGTTATGTATTTATTTTATTTATTTATTTATTTATTATAGTAGTTTCGGTTAAGAATATTGGATTTTTAAGGAAGTGTAAAAGTAAAAGACAAACAGGAATATAAATAACTTGACTTTAATTGTAATAGTTACGAGTCGTAAATTAGTAATAGAAATAACAAGAACAATAGATGCAGAAGACTGAGATTTAGACTCCGCCCCTGTCCGAAACTATCCGAAATTTTATATCGGATTCCGTTACGGTTACGGATATTTTTATTTCGGATATCCGATAATTTCGGTTACGTATCCGGAGCTCCATACATCCCTGCTGCCTGCTGCCTACCCTGCTGCCATAGCTAGCACTAAGTAGGTATATCTTCTGGGTTTTATGTATATAGAAAACCGATGCGTTCCGAAAAGAAGAGCTATTCTAACCCAAAAGCAGTTGGCTTCACCCACGCTGTTTGCACACAATATTTGCATGGTCTTGTTCGCAGTCTCGCGACAACTGACTCATGCGCAGAACTAAATGAGAGAATTAGAAATGTTTGTTTTGTCGAAAGTCAACTTCGATTTTTCGATTTCCAGGGAGATGTTAACTCGCGAGTGAAGTTGTTAGAACATACTTAAGTACGAGTAAAAGAAATACAGATATAGTATGCATAGAGCGTTTTCAGATTATCCGATCCGATATCGGTATCGGACGCCGATACCGATTTGGGGCAAGTAATGTATGAAATATGTACCTGTCTTTCAGATTATCCGATCCGATATCGGATCATATTTCATACATTTTACTTGCCCCGATATCGGTATCGGCGTCCAATACCGATATCGGATCGGATCGGATAATTCGGATCTGAAAACGCTCTGATGGTTTTCCAACGGAAAAACTCGGATAAGAAGTAGGAATACGACGGCATCCGAAGTGTCAATCAATTAAAATGACTGACAGACACCAACAGCCAACCGATAGTGTCTTTTTCAACCTAGACATTGGCGGAATCATCGATAGTATTGATAGAGCTATATTTTAAAAAATAGAATTAAGTAACATTTTCATATCCATTAATTTGGAACTTTATTATTTAGTGTCAAATGTCAAAATGAAAAATGTACGGCTGCACATGGGCTGTACGATGGCAATAGGGAATATACCGAAATTTTCTCACGTCAGAACGGGGCACTAGCACAAAACCGTAAACAGTTTTTTGAGTATCTTAAATGCCATAATATCGTATTTTTTTTTGGAAATATAGCTCTATCGTTACTATTGATGTAAAATATCATATTATTTTGTTACTAATAAATATATCATGATTTCTATAGGTGGAGAGTAAGACAGCCGGTGAAATTACTATCCCATCTTAGCCTCTAGTTTGGTAACGCACATGCAATACCCCTGGTGTTGTAGATGTTTATGGGCGGTGGTGATCTCTTACCATCAGGAGACCCACTTGCTCGTTTGCCATCAAGTCGATAAAAAAAAAGGTACTAATACTCGTCGCTCTTGATCTGTCATGGCGACAAAATATAAAGAGAACTGACGTTATCATGGGTTTGCGCTAGTGTCGCCCCCTGAGCAGAGCTTTCCTACTATGCCATATTGAAACTAAGTTGACAAGATTTCATATTCTAAGACTAATAATTTGATTCGTTCTCTGTATTTCTGTTTGGAAAGAGAAAAACGCTGATTTTTAAAATTTCAAACAACTGTTTATTAATTTATTATTATTTTTTAAGATGGTATTCTAAAAGGGCATAATCCAAGTACCACACAAGTAGATCCATTACTTTTGTCTAGTCTCTTAAAAAAAAGACCACGTAAATCTGACGTAGACGTTGCATAAGACGTTGTCAAAATGATGACAGCTCCTTTTCTGGTGAAATGGGCAAAGGAAACATATCTATTCTGTGGTAGTATTGGAAAATTTCAGACATATTTTTAAATTTTTGTATTTTTTTATAATATGGAGAATCAATTATAATATATTTTTCCCCATTTCGGAGGCAAAACTCTTTTTTTTTTATTTTTCCGATTCTTCTCTGTAGTAATTTACAGGTTTAAAAAAATGAAATCTTGTCAGCATGTTACATAACTTATCCGATAAAATGCGTACCAACCCGAAGGCTAATAACTTAAATGGACTAATGAAGCTGAAATTTAACAGAGAGTTTTCTTTTAAATGCCTTGATGAATAGACATTTGTCTGCTAATGCATGTAATGGTCATTAAAGAGCACTCGGACGCTTACCTTACTTGTTTTATTTTAATTTATTGTTGCTGCTACAGGAAAAACTTGATTTGCAAATTAATTATACCTACTGCTTATAATATGGACATTTGACTTGAAAAACAAAAATATGAAAGGTTATTTAGATATGTTCAGTTACGTGGGTGCAACACTCAGCTGAAAAACCAGCGCTGCAGCTCTGGTTACAGGGCTACGTACGGCACATGCTGAGCTGAGTCCTTGGCATCACACTACGCCACAATGTCTCTTATTTTCCCATCTCCTATTTAATGTTTTTACTGTGTTTGTTGTGATGTAGTGTGTTTTTATTGTCAATAAAAGTTGTGAGTTTGAGTTTGAGTTTGAGATATATTATTTGGGTTTCCCTGTATGACTCAATTAAGAATAATTGTCTCAATGGGCTCTATTTTCTTGGAAGTCATGTTGTATGATTCACTTTCCTTGTTTACGAAAAAGAGAGAGAATACGGTATTTGACAACTCCTGATTTTGCCATATCTTAATAATATTATGAAAATATAGATATCAGATAGTATTTAGCGAAGAGAAAATTAAAATCGGTTGAAAATTGGATTATAGTGATTCTTTGAAAAATCTATATACCTGTCTCTTCCTCAAACGCTTTTCTCTATGCAGCAAGTATGCGTACTGGCGTGTGACGTCACATGCCAGTAGTCTTTCTCTGTCTAATCTTGAATTTCAAACCTTTATAACTTTGTTATTTGTAAAGGTAGCTTAAAAATTGTTTTTTTATTCGATAACAGACATTGTGTAGTTTTAATTTATAAAACATATACAAAATAGTCAAATACCGTATTCAACCGTTTATGATAATAATATATTGTTTCAAAACTTTCACGGTTTGCTCACTTATTTATTTTTTTAATACCACACCTGAACTAGCTTACCTAAATCGTTAATAAGTGCGTGATCAGAGAGCTACTCTGAAATTTTAAAATCGAATTTCGTCTCGTACCGTCCCTCTCACTCTCGTATTAAATAGTATAAGCGTCAACGGGATGGCAGGATACGAAGCTCAAATTTATCTTCTTAGTATAGGGCCAGATACTTTTAATCATGTTCACAGCTTCGATATTTATGGCGACCGTACCTAGGTAACACTTAACACACGTAACACACTATGTAACGCACTTTCACTGCAGTCAGTGTAGAGGGCCTAGAGGGAGATGGATATGGTTGTCAACTAATGACTGTCGATTCTGCATGCTTAACTCGCTCCAATCTTGGCACACATCGTAATACTAACCTGGGCATCCAATTTCTACACATTATAAATTATTAACTATTCACGCTCTGATTATTACATACTCATTAATTTTAAATTCAAATAGAGATAATATGCTGACGAAATACGACAAAAACAAACATAAAGAGATCTCTTTCAGGCAATCTTGTATTTTTAACCTTCAGTTTATACGTAGGTACATATGATTTTCCAATATTTGTAAGAAGAGATTCGATCAGAGTCTTAATCACACGCCTTCAACCTTATTTTACTCACCACCTAGATTTTTCTATAGCACCCTTTACTTATTTCTTAAGTAACGCTCTTATTTTTCAATGTCTTCAATGACCACAAGAGCTGGTCATCACTCACGTTGAGAATCTATGCTCTAAATGGTACTTCTTTAATTTCAGATAACACCACAACTTCACCGAAGCTGATCCCTTATCCCAGCTGCGCACAACTCTATCGGAAACGACGGAAAACCGCCGGAGATCATCTCCCCTTTCCGGGTCAGAGTCGACAAATGCCAGCGTCTCTGGGTCCTGGACAGCGGAAAGATGGGCAGCCTGGATCCAAACGCCACCAGACACACACCATCTATCATAGTCTACGACTTAAAAACAGATAATCTCCTTAGAAGATACCAGTTCCCTGCTGACCAGGTCAAAGAAGAATCGGGTTTCGCAACATTGCTATCGAAGATGGAGACTGCGATAACACCTTTGCGTACGCTGGGACGTAGGAAAGGCAGGTATCGTCGTTTTATTCCTGGGAAAAAGAACGGAGTCCTGGAGGATCACGCACCATTACTTCCACCCTGACCTTTGGCGTGTGATTTTAGCTAAAAGGCTACAACTTTAGCTGGACTGATGCCATTTTCGGCATAGGCATCTCAGCACCCAACTCTGACAATTACAGCACGATCTACTTCCACCCATGGCCAGTTACAACGAGTTCTCAGTTTCCACTGAGTTTTTAAGAAACAAAAGCCTAGCTGACGCTAACTTCAACGCGTTCAAGCTCTTGGCAGCAGAGACCCAACGCAATCAGCGCTGCCTTCGTTGACCCAAAAAACTGGCGTTCTCTTCTACTCCCTCGTCAACCTCAACGCTGTGGCATGCTGGAGGACGTCAAACAAAGAGTACACAATGAAAAACCAAGGCAGAATTTCTATGAATGACACTACTATGATCTATCCTACTGATATAAAAGATTACAACCAAAACCTTTGGATTCTATCTAATAGACTCCCGATTTGGATGTATGGAAATTGGACCCTGCGGATGTTAACTTTAGGGTTTTTACTGCCCCTGTTTTAGATGCTATAAGCCACACGGCGTGTGACGTCACTCCTAGGTCGGATATCTTGGATAAGTTTGTAAAGAACGTCAAAAATGGCGACAGCTAAGATAGCTGCTAAAATAAGACCTAATTCGGGAGCCTCATTCATGCCCATGTCTTTGTATCGTTAGTATTATTAAGTTGGCTTGTTTCTTCCACTGAGTCGAATTGAATAGTATGAGTGTAGCAGGGCGAAGCATCATAATAATATATTTGCATGGTAAAACCGA
>NC_133488.1:2564939-2567176 GCF_025370935.1 Choristoneura fumiferana | reverse complement strand
TGTGCTAGGTATAGTCACCAGCATTAATATCTACCACAACGGAGCATGCAAAAATATGTGACACGTCCTTCCGGCCTTAGAAAATAGAGTCGTATCATATATTTATGCACGCTTGTTGCGTCAGATATTGGTGCTGGTGACTGTACTTTTAAATTTGTCATCATTAGCGAGCTGCAGCTACCCCATGCTAGAACTCCATACAATATACAATTATGTCATCCAAGAAGCATCCATGATTTTATCAATAGGTACCTACCAGCAAAATTAACGTTCAATACAACTAGAATATTAGTTTAGCTCGGGACTCAGTTTTCCTCATTTTCCAGTAAATTCAAATAGAATGAAAGAGAAAACTGATCTTTTGTTGCGAATTCCGAACGACATTAGCAAAAGTTTTATTGCTATTAAACCAGATGTAGGCGCTTTTATGCTAAATCCTAAGAAAAAAAATTGTTCCCTACTTCAATTTAGGTAACGTTTGTGTATTTTTAAGTTTTTTTTTTTCTTAAATTTGCCATGTCGGTGATACACTGCAATACCGCATCACTAGCATTTTCCATGAGGTCTCCAGGCCAGGCCTCCAGGCCTAGTGGTTTGACCTATCGCCTCTGAAGCAGAGGGTCGTGGGTTCAAACCCCGGCACGCACCTCTGAGTTTCGAAATTCATGTGCGGAATTACATTTGAAATGTACCACGAGCTTTGCGGTGAAGGAAAACATCGTGAGGAAACCTGCACAAACCTGCGAAGCAATTTAATGGTGCGTGTGAAGTTCCCAATCCGCACTGGGCCCGGCGTGGGAACTACGGCCCAAGCCTCTTGTTCTGAGAGGAGGCCTGTGCCCAGCAGTGGGACGTATATAGGCTGGGATGATGATGATGAGTACTGTTCTGTGTTGTTTTATAAAATAATACCTTATAAATGGTAAAAGCTAGTTATGCGCTATTGCAGTGTCACCGACGTACTCCTATTATTTTGCTTAACCATCTGTCGAAAGACGAGAAAGAGATACACACGAGCGAAACCGCTGGTAAACATTATTCAAACATTTCAAATAAATAATTAGTAGGTAGGTACCTCTCTATACCTAACCCTCTTTATTCGATGGGAATCACTGATGAGTCCAACATCACTGCTTTCAGACATCTTCATCCAGTTGTAGTTATACTAACTACTAGTACTAATATTAGTACCAATACTAAATATCACAGCGACTAATGTTTCACAAGTTAATAAAGGTTAGAGACAAAAGGGCGTCTGGTCACTGCGACTTACCGCGTGGAACTGCGATGCAACAGCGTCTATCGTGTGTTCTAAAAATAGTACTAATAGTATACCATAGATGATATGGTTGGCTTCTGTTTGATGTCATGGGTAGTTGGGTCGTTTTGTTTTAGTTTAGAGATGGTGCACCAAAGAGTTAGAGGATTGGTTAAACATATTGTTTGGGTTTGGGTATAGTTTGAGGCTTTTGGGATGGCTTCTTCTTTCTAGATAGGGCAGAAGTGCCGTTTTTGGCCACCTTAGCACCGATTTGGCTAGTTACAATTTGAAATAATGTATAAAAAGTTATAGTATTAAACGATAATGTTTAGTGAGTTTTAAAAAGTTTATAGTATGAATGTTTTATTAACATAAATTTTTTTCAAACTTTCAAACGTATATTTAAACAATACATTTCCATAAATGGTACAGTGGCCACAAACGGTACTTCCGCCCTAGGTACCTTAATTGACACCTAAAAAACTATAATCCTTTTAAACATACATTACATTAATGTACATATTTCATTGGGAATCGATGAAAAAGACCTATGACGAGAAAAAAAACCCATAATTATCACACAAATTTGTATGTATTATAATGTATACCAGTTATACAGGATGTAGTACGACAAAATTAAATGGGAGATAGGAGGGCAGGTGTCCTACACAATATATTAAAAAAATACCTTAGTAAAAGTCTCACTGTTTCCATAGCTGCTGAATCAAATCAGAGTGCATTCTGATCCAGTTCGCACCTTAACTTAGATAAGGTGGTAGTACTAACTTAACGCGATTTTTAGTGTACTTAATGCTTTATGTACATTTTTTTTCATGGGCAACGTTTTTTTGATAAGATACATTTTGAATGTTCATTAAATGGACATGTTTTTAAGCTAGTAAGTTAAACAGTGTACATGTAATTTTTTTCACTGATGGATAGAGAGTCAAATCCGTGACCAAATTTCAGAAGGAGA